>NC_058092.1:237650000-237670000 GCF_020171115.1 Neogale vison
TGGGGTCCGGCAGCCTTCCCAAGAGCCCTGTCCAGCCGCCAGCTGTACTGGGGGGCACAGGCCAGGCTGGGCAGGGTGGAAGGGTAGACGGGTGGCTCAGAGGCGGCTAGCTACTGGCCAGCGAGGGCCTCGCGGGCACTCGGTCACCTGTGGCGCCACCACCAGCTGACAAAGCCTTGAAGTGCCCTACAGTAGGTCCTGTGGCATTGGGGAGGGGACTTGGCCCAGGCCCCTCCCCACCCCCCTCCCACCCAGAGGGCACCTGCTGGGTTGGGAGCCCTTTCCCGAGTTCGCTCAGCCTCCAGCTCAGTGCTTCCCCAGGCCTGGGGCCTGTCGAGGGCATGCGGCCTTTCCACAAATGGGGGTGGTCGAGGCTGACAGGTAACCCAGGGCAGAGCCATTGCCAGCTTAAGGCTAGCAGCAGGGCCCTCTGGGTAGCCACGCGGCAGGCCTGGGCAGCCGCTGGTTCTTCGGGAATGCACCCTCAGGAACAAAACCCCTCTAGGAACTGCTCTGCATTTGAAAAACATCTTTGCCCAACTCCCGTGATTCTAACAGCGGATAGCTGACATCCGTCGCTAACATGTTCACAAATTAAAAAGGAGCCTAATGATATTGCTTTATGTTCACGCTGAGCATTAAAAAGGTAATGTCTAAAAGGTTTTATTGTGTTAATAAAACTCAGAGGTGGTCAAGACTTGGGCGCACACAGGGACGGAATGTAAAATAATCAGTCATAATGTTATGACTTCATTTTTCATTTTGTGTTTGCAACTCTGCCTTGAAAATCAGAGATGGCTTCTAAAGAGAGAGAGAGACAAAATTATATCAAAGGAGAGGGAAAATTATAAGCCTGACTTATCTTTAATGTTATACATCAAAATGAAATTCCTGTGATACGTGGCGTGTGCACAAACAACACGGGCAGCTTTTGTCTTTGTTGAATTTAAATGAAAAGTCCCCCTAGATATTAATATGTGGACTTCATTTGTTAGCCTGCTAAGTCAGGGACTTATAACAAAAGCTTTGTAAACAAAAGATTAAACTGAATCGAGCTTTAGAAAATGAAAGGAAAACAAGAGTCAAGTAATCACAGATCAGTCTGGGGCTGCTTAGATTGAAATCAGCGCGGGCTACTGGAGTGGAAAATGTTTAATTGAACTATTTCATTACGCGGAAGTTTATGTCCCCCTTGCAGAATCCAAAATATTTGTATCAGAAAAGCCTGTCTTTTCCTCCTCCAAATAGATGGAGATGAGACGTGAGACCTGCGACCTCCGCGGTCCCCCTTCCCTCACCCTTCGCCTGCCTCGGACGGGCCGGGGCACGGGCCGGGCCGGCTCCCCACACCTGCTGCCGGCCTTGCCGTGGGGGCGGGGCCCAGGGCACCTGGGAGCCCCCCCGCCCAGAGCTCCCGCCGCCCCCACACCGGAACCGGCCCGGGGGCCGACCCGCGCAGGGCGCCACTTGCTGTTTTACTAACCTTGGGTAACCTTTCGGGATCACCCGGATGTCTCGGGATCACTTTCTGCAACCTCTGAAAGCCGT
Organism: Neogale vison; assembly: GCF_020171115.1. Taxonomy (NCBI): domain Eukaryota; kingdom Metazoa; phylum Chordata; class Mammalia; order Carnivora; family Mustelidae; genus Neogale; species Neogale vison. Next base: position 237,651,549 of record NC_058092.1, read on the forward strand.
AATCTATGGTTGGTTCATTAAGGGCTGTAACAGGACACAGAAATGTAGGTCAGGTTAATTACTTTTATGTCATCCACTACTCGTTTATCGCACGCTTACAAATAAATGTGTGACTCTCCTTTCCCGACGCGCTCGGAGGCCAGCACGCCCCCACCCCCCGCACGCTCGCTCCGTCTTAAGGAATGGGTTTCCCCCCTCTCTTTTGCACGTAAAAGCAATGATTATTTCTAATCTATAATTAGACGGGAAGAAAGTCAAAGGGTTACTCGATCTATTGCAAGAATGGCCGTGCAGGCAGAAAGTTGCAAGTCTCGGGGCCATATATAGCAATCACCGCAGTCATGATCACTGTCTACATCATGTGGTGCTTTCCACCCTGGCCAGGGATTTATGGGAAACTGGCAATTATGACATATGTCCGGCTATTGCTAGGTTCAGATTTATCCCTGTGGTCCTTTTCTGTCTAGCATATTGCCTGAGCGCAAACCAGGCAGGAGGAGCACTTATTCTTGCAAAGCTTTAATAATCTGTGAATGGCTGACTACAAACTGATGTAGAGCGCTATCATTCCACCGGCCTCACGGAATTGCCGGCCACAAATAGTAATTAATCTTTTTATCCCTCAAATTGTAATTTTGACTATGAACTGTGCGCGGCCATAAATCAGCGGCCCGTGCGCTGTATACAGTGCATGAATCACGGCCGGGACTCCGTCCGACCGCACACTCTGTGTTTAACAAGCTTTATAAGGAGCCATTGGGCTTTATTATGGCTCTGCCTGACTCCAACAAAAACTGAGCCCGGAGGCCCGGGGACGTGAGTTAAGATGAAAATACTTATTAGAGTACATTACTTCTTGATGTAGATATCGTTTTCCGCGGAGTCACGCCACGGAGCGTGGCACGACATAAATCAGGGGGTTTTCGGAGACTAATAGGACCTGCCGCCATCTATTCATTGCGCAGTCCCCAATCTGGGCCGTCACTCATTAGTCAGCACGTAATTTGATGATTAACAGCACCGACTCCGCGGGTCTGCAAGCGTGCGGGGAGCACAAAGGCGCCGGTTTCGAGGAATGAGGTTAGAGGCGCTCTCTGGAAGCGCTCTCCGAAACAACTGCTCACCGCTATCTCCGCGCGCGCCCGTGTCAACCCCCGTGGCGGGTCCCAGGCTGGGCAGGGCCGGAAGCCTCGCGGCTGGATAACACGCCTGTGAGCCGAGGGCCACAATGCGATCTGACATTCTATCATACATCCCGGAGACAAAGGTCCGCACAGGAATGTGAAGTAAGACATTTTCTTGTTAATAAAGCATTGATCCGATGTATTGATTTTACATGACATGGCTTTGGCTGCGATTCTGCCCTCTTTTTTCTTTGCAAATAGTAAAGCTCTTCAGAATGCCTCAGCGTGTGTGACACGGCAAAATTCCTAACTCTCTGTGATGTAAATTCTATATGTGTAAAACCACTTCATAATCAAACCATTAATCATCAGAAGCTGTCAGCGTTGACTTGGGGGACAATTTGTCATGTCTCTGCCCCGGCCAGGACAAGGGTGTCATGGCAAAGTGCAGCACGGCCGCCGGGCCGATGGGCCTCACCCCGAGACTGGGCCCGAAAAGGCTTCGATAAAGTCTCACGTTTCTTGATGAGGGAACAAAAAGGGGGCCCACTGTGCATTTCGGACGTGTCCGGGCTTCTCCTCTCCCCCAGCTAATCACCATGACGGTGTGACTTAATGAATCGGCCTGATGAAAGGTGATCAGAAAAGATGGATGAGCGGCCGCTATTGATTTCATGCAAGTGGCCCTGACAGGTGACGGGCACTTTAATGCAAGCTTTCAGAAGCTTCATGACTTGTCATAACCGCACACTCTCATTCCGGGAGAGACATTTTCCAACGTTTCCGTTGAACTGATAATTCTCCCTCTAGGACCGCGGCGGCTCTGCAGCGGTAGGAGTACGAGGCTCCCTCTCACCTCTCACCTCGCTCCCGTCCCGCGCCGCCAAGAGCAAGCTGGACGCGCCACCGGACGCTCTTGGAAGAGGCCCTGCCGCTGTGGCCCTGGCGGATCCCCACCACCCCCTCACCCCCCCCCGGGCCAGGCCGGGCCCCACAAAGGGCTGGGGCGGGGTGGGCACCGCAGGGGCAGCCTGAAATCCCACCCGGGCCGCCGGGCTCGGCTCCGGGACACCCGAGGAATTTAGCGTGGGAAGAATTAGAAAAAATGGCCCCGGTCTTCCGACTCCGGGAGGAGCGGCCCCCGCCCGCGGTTCGCGGGGGCTTCCGAGAGCTCGTGCTGGCTTCAGACCAGCCGCCCTCCGCGGGGCCTTCCGAGAGCCGCGCGGCCCCGGAGTCCGGCGTGCGGCCCCTGGCGGGCCCGGGAGCCGCGTGGACGTCCCCGGCAAATGCCGCGCGTGGAGGAGAAAGCGCAGGGCCCCGCGTGCACCCCGCGGCCGTCGGCTCGCCGAGCGGACGGGCCCAGCCGAGCCAGGGCAAGGCTCCGGCAGTCCAGTCACAGAGCACCGAGCCAGGCCAATCAATACCACTTTCCTGTTTCAGAACTGGGTAATTATGAGGGGGAGAGATTGCCTGACCTTTCACCTGCACTGCATTACTTTGCTGATATTAAGATAAATTGCCTGATTTTGGGTAAACATATGCTGCAATTCAAACTGTCAGCACTGGTTTGCTCAGGAATAATTTGTATTGATCTCCCGGCTTCTTCCCAATTTTGCTTACTGACCTCGTGGATAATTAGAGAAGGAGCCTTGGGTGAGCTCAAGTCGGGGATGAGGAAGAAATATGAAGAAGAATAAAGCAAATTTGTTTTATGTTAATATTTGTGGGTCCTCCTGCCGCCCTCACATCTGTCAGCATCGGGAGAGCCGTAAATTAATGTACTTGGTTCCTGAGCAATTTATTCCGAGGAATAATGTAGCAGCTTGCTTAGTGTCTGAACATGTGTCACTGGGTTAAATTAATTTAAACTCTGCCTTAAACACAACAAAAACAAATGTTATTTTCTGCTAAAGGGGAAAAAAACAAGACATTCCGCAAAACGTGTTCTAAGCTTCCAACGTACCGCGCGGGGGTCTGTGCGTCCGCGTCGGAGACGGTGAGTTTCGTAATAAGCCGCCTCCCCACCCCCCGGAAGTAATTAGTGCCCATTATTTGTTCCGAATTCAAATCTCGCTACGATGGGCCGCTGCGTATAAAAGAGACGGATGTGTGCGCAAAATTATATCATTTAAGATGTGTCAGATTATAAGGCTGTTGTATCAAAAGTCATAAAACAAATCTCCCTTGTGAAATATCTCTTTATTAACCGTGCCATAAGATATTAACATTCCTCATTTAGTGGAGGGCCTTTTATCTGTTTCAAATACATTATTCGTCCTTTTAGAGATAAACTGTATTAATATCCATTTGAGTAGGCTACCGCGGCCTAATGCATAGTAATTTTTGTTGGAGAGCTTTTATTTTAGAATAAGAAAATTACACAGCAATAAAACCTGAATGAATCAGAAGCTAGAACAGCCAGGAATCACATTCCATGCCAAATGGGGCAAGCAATCAGGCAGCCCGTAGAAGCCAGATATCCGGCTCTCCTACGCAGGCCAGCATCCAGCGTGGGCCATACACACGGAGCCCGACACGGCCACACACAGCCCGGGACTCCTCCACGCCACAGCAGCCTACAGCGCGGGGCGGATACGTATGTAAATATATCTGAGTGTACCAGCGTTAATCTCGTTACTTTACATGCATTAAAGTCCTAACAGAAGCAGCATCCTAAATGTTTAAGTCATGCCCACGGACTGGGGGATCCATCATAGCGCAACTGAGAAAACGTTAACGGTCTGTGATGTGAGCTGAGGTCGGTACTGCCAGAGCGCACACGGCGGCAGCGGGCGGCAGAGGGCGGCAGCGGGCGGCAGAGGGCGGCAGCAGGCAGCGGGCCTGGGCCACACCTGCAGCCGCCACGACCCCGACCGACCGGCCCGGCGCGATCAGAACCCACGCCGACCGGTCCAAGTCCGCGGGCTTTTCGTGCCCGGGACCTACACGGCCCAGTGTTCGTTGTGATGGCTTCACGGAGCCATTCAGCCCTGCCCTGAGGTCTGTGTTCATCTCTAATCCCCCCAAAATGTGTATGATCATCTCGTTAGGCTCAAACAGCATGTCCATGAGGGCATAATCCTGCTCAGTTAAGCAAGGGGACGTGCCCAGGGCCTCAGAGTTGATCACACGCCAGCAAAACCGCAGCCTGGAGAACATGGATATTTGGGGCCAGTGGTGTTTTCCTACAAAGAGCAGCTCCAGGACAGACCATTACCTGACATTTATTAAGTAGCTACTATGTGCGGCGGGGCGGGAGGGCTCGGCTGTGGGACAGCTGCCTCTGAGGGCTCCAGGGAGCGGCAGCCATGAGCAAAGGCCACCCCTCGGTGGTGGTGGCCGTGGTGGCGGTGTGGTGGGCTGCCTGCCCAGGGCACAGGGGTCCTGTACCTGCCCCTCGGCTGGCGGCACCCTGCCCGCTCCCAGAGACTGGGCTGTAGCAGGAGGGAGGGAAGGAGGATCAGGGTCACAGAGCTCCCCTGTGATGGCCATCTCCTGCCCAGCCCCGCCGGGGAGACCGGGGGACCAGCCTAGCATGCGCCCCAGACTAAGCGCTCTTCCAGCCACACTCCTGGTTTTGTAAAAGCAGCGGGCTTTCCGCGCTCCGGGGTGGGGACACTCGCAGGTAGGAAACGCTCCACCTTCCGCGTCGCCTCTCTATGGTTTAAGCGGAAGCCCGGCAAGCTCAGAAAGGTAGAGCAAGTTTTAGGTTTAGCACAAACGTTCCTGCTGCCTGAAAAACCTGCCCACGACAATAAAAACAGGAAGACATTCATTTGCTTCATTCCAGCTGCTGGTTGGAGCTAGTAAATGAGTTCCAGTTTCATTTCAATAATGACCATCTTCCTGTAACTTCCCAATCTCGCATTTGTCATGGTGCAGTCATGTTCCCGCTACAAACAGATCCTCGTAATGAGGCAGTTTTTCACATTAGCAGCATAACTACATAATAAGAACATCTGCAGTTCCTTTTCCGAGGGACGAGAGCGCGCTTCGATGAAGGCAACGGGGATTGTTAAGTAAGATCGAGTGTGTTTCACTACCAGGATACCCGGACCCTGCCCCGACAGACTGCAAGCCTTCAGTGTGCCTGAATGAACACAGGTTGTAATGTGTAAAAATTAAATAAAGTAAAATTAAATTGCTCAATACAAAGACATCCCTCTAGAGGGTGTTAGTGATTTCAGTGACAAAGTGCTATTTGCTGACAAGTAGTTTACACATTAACCAGCTGAATCCAAGGGGGGAAAATGCCAATAGCAATTATATCACCTTGAGGTTATTAAATGTCCCACTGATAAGTAACTAGGTGAACTTGACCAGGTGATAAACACTGCTGTGAGGAAATGATCGCACAGTGAAGAATGTTTCTCTGTCCTGCTGTTTCTCCAGATAGCTTTTCTTTCAAAAATGACTGTATAAAAAGTTGCATTAAAAATGTGTGGCCGCTGAGGACAAAACTGGGTACTTAGCTCCCCCCGGAACCTCGCGCCCCCCTGGCCCCCGCCCCCACGCTGCCCTCACTCCACCTCCAAAACGTCACGCAAGGTCTGCAAAGGCCTGTTTTCTCTCCCTTTTTTAGGCGTTAAAATGACGCTAAGTTCTCCACTTCATCATCAACTGTCTCCTCCAAGCGCATTTCATCTATAAGAAATTCAGATGCTCGGGAAATTAAAATTTCAAAGATCTGCTGCAAAAAAAAATCAATGGGGCGAGATCAATGCTCATAGAAATTTCATGAACTTTGAACTGATCCGGGATGATGATGAGAGATGCCTGGAGTTTCAGGCGGCCGACGGCTCCGGAGCGGGGGAACGGCGGCCAGTACGGCAGAGAGGAGGGCCGCGGTGCGGATGGGTTTTCGCTTTCATATTTTGTCCGACAAAAAAATTAATTTTTAGTCTATTTCAGTAACAAGCAAAAATAGAAAAAAAAAATCTGCCTTCCCGACGCGACGTGTAATACCCCCACTTCTTAAGAACACCTAATGCTTCGCACGTTAACGCGCCTACGAAATGAAATCGGTTCCCTTTGCAGCCGATTGCAGGTGCAAATTAATATTGTAAAATGAAGATCAATACACAGACAGGGCCAGATCAATACCGGCTAAATTATTGCTGCATTTTCCTCCTCATTCAAGATGAGTTGTGTTTTCCTCTCAAAGTCAATACTTTGCAGCTTTTCTCATTAATTTCTCAATAAATTTGGCAATGAATTTCAATCACAGAACTCGGCAGGGTGAGCCAGGCATTGTGGCGTGCCTGGGAAACACAAAGGCCACGGCAGCCGGGCCTCACTCACCAGGGGTGCTGGCCCCAAGAGCCACCCACCCCCGACCCCAGCCCGGCCCCCGGGGTGGGAGCAAACGGGAAGACTCCGGGTCACCCGTCGTGGGCGCCAAGCAGCTAACCCTGGGGTGCCCTCCCCGGCGTGACCTGGCTTTCCCAGCGTCCCCGCCGCCGGCAGGGACAGCTCCGACCTGCCCGGGGTCAGCCTCCGGATCGCACAGCCGCTACCCCAGCAGCCCCTCCGACCCAGCAGCCGAAGGGTACTTCCTGGAAACAAGACCTCTAAGGATGGGAAAAGTGCCACACTTGACTTCTAATTGTAAGTCAGGCGCCTCCGCATTGGAGCGGGGAACATGTTCTGGTATTCACGCCGACAGCCCGAGCCCGCCTGTGCACAGGGACCCGCCTCCATTCACCAGCGCCTGGCAGCGGACGGCGGCATTGTGATGTGGCACCGAACGCAGAAAAGGGGACAGCTCCTCTTCCTTGTTCCCAAAATAACACCCGTGCTGACAACTTCTGGACTGCGTTCAAACCATTCTGTTTACATCCCTCAAAGAATGCGCAGGATCCCAGCTTTTGTAGTTGTGTGGGAACGGCACCTACCCAGCCCAGCCCGCGGCCGAGGAAACCCTGGTCCCATGGCCTATCCGCAGCTCTCACCCCTCGGGTGGCTTTCTGTCCCTGGGGACAGGGAGCCGGGAGCCGGGTCCCCGCGGTGGCGGCTCTGGGTGGGGAAGGGGTGCTGTCCTGTGAGCCCCTCCTCCCCCCACCAAGGCTGTTCTGATGCATGACAGCGCCCTGTGCGCGTGCAAGGCCAGCGGTGAAAGCCTCCTGCGCGCGAGGGCTCGCCACGACCCGTCCTCCTGTCCTTAAGAAAGAAAAATCCACTGTCCTGGTGCTGCTAACCCTCTTAGAGAGGCTTTTTCCAGGAAAGTGTCTTAAAACCCAAAGAGGCAATGTAACACTCTGTGGAGAACCATCCCGGCAATGGATTTGCACACTTTAAGGCAGCGTAAAATGTCCGTGCAGACGGAAGCTGAAGAAGGCAGCTTCCAGAGAGGCACCCGCGGCCGAAGGACCCCACCCCGTGCTTCCGGCCACCCCGAGGGCCCACGCGCCCGCCCACCCACGGGGGATGTCCTCCCCGGAGGCGGGGCCGTCCCCCGCGTCCCCGCCCCCACCCCACTGCACACGGGTGCACGGAGCTGCGCAGAGACACGGGCCTGTGGGGCTTCCTGAAGAGAGAGACCCACGCGCAAGGGTCACACCACTTTGGACTCCGAGAAGCCACAGTGAATGGAACGCTGCACCCGTGCGCTCAAAAACTCGTTCCCGAGCGGGTGGCAGCAGCGTCGCCCGTGAGGTCCCAGCGTGGCACGCAGAGGTCTCTCCGAACAGAGGAACGGTACTGAGTCACGCACAGGAACGACGCCCCGAGGCGACCCTGCACGTGGCCTCCGACACGGGACGCGGAGGGAAAGACGCGGGTCCCCGTGAGATGCCAGGAGCAGGCGTCGTGCCCAGCGGGAGGTGGAAGGGGTGCCTGGGAGCCGCGGGTGCAGGGGGAGGGCGGGAGGAGCCGGGGCGAGCGCCGAGGCAAGCGCGGTTCCTCCCGGTGTGATGAAAGCGCGGAACCAACGGCCGCCGCACACGCTTGTGAGTGCGCTCCAGCCCGCCTCGGACGGGGGCGGGAGTCTGAACCACCGCTGCGCAGACACCTGGATTTTAAACGAAGCGGGCGTTGCTGGTCGGGGTTAGAACACGCACGCCGGCGACCCCACGGACGGAAACTGCTCCCGCGCTCCGAGCGCGCCGGCCGGACACGGGCTGCCGCGTCTGCAAGAAGGAGAGAGGCCCGTGTCCGAGCGCGGCAGCCGCGGTGTGGGGTCGGCGTGGGGACGGCGCGGGGACGGCGCGGGGCGGACGGCGCGGGGTCGGCGCGGGGCGGACGGCGCGGGGCGGACGGCTGGCCTCCCACTCGGAGCCGCACGTGGCTCCCCGCACCACTGCCTCTGCAGTCTCCACGCGGACTCTACCTCCTGGTTTTCCTGCACAGGAATGTTCTAAGGCAAAGTCTTTAAAGACCTCACCGAGGTGAACGTAAATCCTGGACTCCCCCAGCCACGGCCCTCGAATGCGGGGCTCTGGGTCTGGGCTCACGCAGGACAGCCCTGTGTCCGCACAAGAGGCCGCGCTGTACTGGGATCAGAAGCGCTCTGTGGCCTCACGGGGACTCCCTGCCACCCTGGCCCTGGCGGCTCGGCGCTCCCCCAGACGTGCTCTGTCTGAGCTCGCACCTGGCCTGCGCTCTTCCCTCTGCCCAGAAAACCTCACCCCTACTCCCTGCGCCAGGGAAGGGGGCGGGGGGCGCCGCCTGGCCCCTCCCCCACAGCGTCTCTGCTGGGAGCTCTCCTGCCTGAAAGACCCACGGTCCCTCCGCTGTCCCTTCTCTCGTAGAGCTCAGCACCTTCCCGGAGTTCACGTCTTCTCTACGTCCTGTTCACGCCCATGAGCCTCGGAGTCCCCGGGATCGTACACGCGGCTCCGTTCGCCAGAGCCGCCCGGAGCCGGAGTCAGGCCGCCGGGAACAAGGCGCAGCTCCCTCCTCTGGTGAGGGTCCCCCTGCCCAGGGCCACGGCCCTGTCACCTCTCAGAGCCGCTGCTTCCCTCCTCCTCTCTCGCGCCCGCGGGGCCGGAGCAAGTACCTGCCGCAGGCGGGCGCCGGGAACCCCGGACGCTTCCGGACACCGAGCCAAGGCCGGGCCACGCTGACGGGAAGCTCCCACGTCACAGCCCGGCCGCCAGGTTCACCTTCCGCGTCATTCCCGCGGGGCCGTCTTCCGAGAGCAGGGGCAGGAGTGAGGCGAGCGGCGGCAGCGTTCTTGGCCGGTGAAGAGCAGGGGTGTGTGGGGACGGGTGGGTGCAGGGCTCGGGCACCACAGGCTGGGGTCACCACCACGGCCCACGTGACCTGGGGCACGGTCGCGGAGGCTGTGACGACAGGTCGCGGGAGCCCCCCACGGGCAGGGAACCGCGCGGCGCACCGGCCCACACCTCACGCACGTGTCCCTTGCCTTCCTGGTGTTTAAATGAGTCACCCCTGAATTGACCTCCATTGTCACTGGTGACAAGCACACGCGGCCATTTACAGGCTGCAGCTGGGGAATACCCAGCGGTCCGACGCCAAGCTCGCGGCGAAGTGCCCGTCGGCGCCACCCCTGTCGTGAAGGTGCTGCTCCCACAGAGGAGCGGGGGTGGCTCCCTTGGCCTGGAGGCGTGTCCGCCAGCCCAGCACCACGGCGCCTGGAAGCTCCCCGGGGAGGTTTCCAGACTGGGGACGTGTCCGTTAGGAAAAGCACGAGCTGGTCTCCAACGCCAGCGCTGCAATGATTTCTGCAGTTAAGCCTCTGGCTGCCACCGGCGCCGGGCGCCCAGGTTCACGAGAATGGGGAGGACGGTTGCACGTTGCAGGCCACCAGCCCCTCCCCTCACCGGCCACTGTCCATGGGGCTGCGACAGGGAAGGCCAAGGGGCATCCAGCCAAGGGCCTCCTCGTGGGAGAATAAGGGATGACAAGTTGGAGAAGGAATCCAGCAGAATCCCCCCACATCCAACTGCCTTGGTGCCCTGACCTGGGTTCTCGAGGGTCCTGGATGCTCTCAGAGGGGGACAGGGCCCAGCCCCTGGGGCCCACGTGGTCAGGCAGTCAGACCTCCGTGTGTGGGAGATGTCAGGAAGGCTCGCCTCCCGAGGACAGGGAAGGGGGCCATCCGCCTAGAGAGGAGCCACACCAGCACCAGGCTGCCCCTGAAAGGAACTTTCTCCAAAGATTTACAGCAACGCTCAGCACGGTCTGCAGTGGCCGGCGGTCTCCACGGCAGGTTCTGTATGTCAAATTTAACACGGTCCACAGTGAGCCTTCCTCGAGCACACGCGCCGTCACGCATGCCCTCGGGCCCCTAGTGGAGCCAAGTTATCCCACAGGCTCCGCAGGAGCGTCTGCGAACTTCTGCTTTGGCGGGGAGGGGCAGAGCAAACAGCCCGCGTCACTAACAGCTTTCCACTTTGTTGGAAAAACCATTCTGCAAAAGGAATTGCTCGGTTTGCATTTTCTACCATGAATTAAAAAGGCCCAACTGATGTGGATGATAATTTTTTAAAAGTACCTTGTCTCAGGCTGAGCTTCTGGGATCCAAGTCTCCACGCGGAACAAGCGTCTACGGACGGGTCTGCAGACCTTCCCCCGGCTGAAGCCGAGGGAGGCCCTGAGCTGCGGCAGCCTCTCGGTCCTCGTGCCCGGCACTCCCTGCTGGCCTCCAGCCCGCTCACCCCCCACCCCGTGCCCGATGTCCAGCTGCTCCAGCCAGGTAGGGGAAGCCCGTGCCACCCCAAATGTGGTGAGCCGGAAGGAAAATACAAATTAACAGTAGCACGTGTTCTGCTGCCTCCTGGGTCACTGCGTGACCGAGTCCATCTCTTGAGCGTGAAAAGGTTGGCACTGCCCCGCGTCCGGCTCCCGCTGACCCGTCTGCTCTGACACCGCCCCTGGTCTTCACCGTTGAACTCGTGGGTTTTCGCCAGCGTGGCTTGTGTGATCAATTTTACCTCTTATCTCTGCTTTATTCTGCACTCGGGTGGACTGTGGTCACTTTGTTGTGCTTCTATGTGGTGGTCCCCGTGGTCCCCACCCTGGTGCCCTTCCTGAGCTGTTTCCAGAGTGTGGCCAGCATCCTTGCTGTCCAGAGACTCAAATGAAACCACCGCTCAAGGTTCCATCGGGTCCCATGAGTCCCCTCCCCGGGGCCCCCGGGCGGGCAGGGGAGCGGGACCAGGGACCCCGCTGGTGCAGGGGGCCGGGCGTGCGGAGGGGGCCAGGCCTGCCTGCCGCCTCCGCCCGTCCATGTCTCGACAGTCACTGAGTGAAACCCGGATGACCCTTTTGTCCTTTGGGGAAGATAAATGGCCATCTCCTCTCTGCGACATTTTGTCGGGTTTGGTGCTGGAGAGTCAATACCTTCACCTTGACACGGAAACTTTGTGATTTATCAGTCGGCTTCCCCTCCCGGGTTAGCGCGGCCCCGGAAAGTGCAGCCAATCGGGGTGCCGGGAGCCGACTTTGGTCACAGCCACTCGGAAAACCACCACAACCCCTTCGATGACAGACAAATGTGTCTTGTTAGCAACTGCCCAAAAGCGCTTGACTTGTACTAATAACAAAAAGGCCATGCTGGTCACCGTGGGTCCGAAGACGGAGCACCCTGTCACCAGCCTGGTTGGGAAATTAGCAAATAATGTTCTTTTCCTTGATAAATGGGTGACAGCTCCCTCTCACCAATCATTTTTAACATTTTGATGCATGCCTATGATCCCACTGGAGAAGCAGAAAAGTTTACTGGCCCTCAATTTTCAGATGATGAATGGAAGTCTCTAAGTGTGCGATTTCTGTATGAGGTATAGTTCATTTTAAGCAATTCTAGTAAATGGGTGTCACTGATTAGGACAAATAGTCTACTTGTGCAATAGCACAAGCGGTGTGTCTCATTCTCCGGGCCTCCTTCGAGACAGGAGAGAAAGGGACAGCCCTGACCCCGGGAGCCCTCCCAGCGCCGCTCCTGCGGAGGGCACGCAGCCCAGTGTGCACACTCCCCATGCCGACCCGGCGTGCTGGGCACACGAGCCGCTGGCAACCCAGGTCGCGCTGTACCACGCCGAGGACACCGGGGGGCACTTCCCTTCCCCTGTGGCCCCGAGAGCCCTGCAAACGACCCCGGGGCGCACCCTGTCCCAGGCAACGGGCAACGGTCTGCCATCTCCCGCCAACAGGTGAACCAACAACGGATGCCACGGTGGGCTGGGTGAGGTCGGGCAAGGCGGCTGTCCCCGCCCTGCCGCTCTGGACAGGTCTGGACACGCCCCCAGCTGCACACACAGCCCCACGTGCCACTCCTCACAGAAAGCCAAAGGCCGTTCCACCACGGCCGCCACCACCCATGCGTCCCCTCCGACCGCTGAGGAGGAACCGTGACACCCACCCGGGGCGCTCATGGAGGGGAACAGATGGGGACCAGCCAAGACGCACAGACCCCGCCGGCCAGGGCAGGCCACTCGACAGGCCAGAAGCCTCCCCAAACCCCAGGGCCCATAATTACAGTATTTGTCTCTCCACGAGACCCACATACGTGGTCAAAAATCTGTAACTCCGGTAATCAGGGGCTCACGTGGAAGAGAAAGCAGGAGCACTTAGGGCACCGTAAAAATAGTACCATCTGTGCGGCGCGATTCGAAACCACTTGGGCTGTGGGTACAGGGAGTCTGTGCGCAGAGCGCCGGCCTGGGGGACGGCCGGGGGGTGCTGGCTGCGTCGAAGGCGTTACTGACTGTGCAGCGTGTCACCCTGCCGTTGGCAGAAGCAGCTCCGAATCCACACCAAAGACCTTTAAAACTCTTCAGAGACGTGAGTGCCTTTCAAGGAGATGCCGGGAGGCGGGGTGAACGGGGTAAGCCGGCCAGAGGTGACCGGAGGCCCTTGGCGAGGAGACACCCCCCCCCGCCAGCACCAGGACAGCACCTGAGGACAGCACCGTCCCCACTTGGACACGTCGCGCACTTAAGGTACTTAAGTTAGATGTAACTTAAAAAAGAAAGCACACACACAGAAACACAGACTGTTAGCCGTTACTGGCTGAGTAATGACGTCACAAGCCAGAAACTGAACGCACGTCTTCATGCAGAAAACCATCGCTTTCACGTCCCCGTCAAGGAAATGCGGAGCAGACGCCCAGAGTCGAGCCCCGGCGGCACACGCCAACTGCCGATGCCTTGGTGAGGAGGGGTTTGGCCATCGGCAGGCGACATGTGGACTCCCGGTGCTTCGTGAGCACTTGTTTAAACACGCAGAACAGACCTCTCAGGGGAGGCGAGCCACGCGTTCAGGTGCAGGAGGTCAGCGGGGAGCACCCGCCACCCCAGCTGCACACGGGGATCCTGCAGAATGATGCTGGAAGGCCAGCCACCGCCAACCAGCCCCGGCCCTTCTGTGGGACAGGAGAGCCTTCTGCTGTGTGGACACTGGGAGAAAACAGTGATACCCACACTGGTGCAGGGACGCCTCCCACCTGGAAACGCGTCTGCTAACTTGTTCTCATTCTCACAGAATTCCAATTAGAAGCACACAGTTTCCAATTTGTCTTAATCGAGTAACACGGCGATGCCTATATTCTAATTAAAAAATAATTTCTTTCATTGCTCTTAACAGTTGGATGTGTTTCTCCTGGTGAAGTTGTACACGTGAACCTGTCCGGTTTGCCCTTTACCATGAGTTTCCCAAGCAGGATGACTTGCCAGGGCTATTTTAATTATTATCAAACAAGCAAATGATACACTCTTAGACAAATATTAAAACAAGCATTGCGCTCAGTTATTAATTTGCACTATTCACTTTTAAACGCAGCAAATATCTCATTAATTTAATTTTAGGTGCCCACCCGTTTATATCGCATTTTACAGTCTAAAAGGCAATTTACTATTAACTGGCAATTACATACAGAGTGATTGTTAATTCTGCTCCTAAGTGCTAGCCGCTTGAAAATTGTTCTCTCTCTCTCATTTTTGACCTTCTTACGACAGGGGTGAGGCACTCTGGGAATACAAAGGACTAGTATGGAAGAGCTGGACATGTCGTTTGTGACTCATTCTTTTAATTCGCCGTGCTAATCAAGTGAACTGCCACTGCCTCCCAAGGTAATTGTGCCTTTCTCGTAGTTGAAAGCAGCGGCAGAAGGATCTGGATGGCCTGGCTTGGCCGACCTCCCCTTCCCAGGGCGGGGGCAGCAGAGAGCGCCCACACCCACTCTGGGTTGACTAATCGGGTCTGGTTCTGAAAAATCTGGTGTTTCTCAGATCACTGTAAACAGATCATTTAGGCCTTTTGCCTCTGGCAGGAGGGCAGGGCCCCTCCTCTGCACACAGGTCCATTATCCCAGGCCTGGCCTCCTCGCTTGCCCGGGAAGGTTCCCTGGAAGGGTGTCCCGGCAGCCTCCGGGGCTGATGGGAGCCAGATGCCCAGGGGACAGCGCCCTCCCTGAAGGGGCTGCCCGCGCGGGGTCCTGACGTCCAGAAGGGCTGGCTCAGCTTTCAGCGGGGGCAGTGCAATTCCCCGTGATTGCTTCATTGTCCCCGTCAATTTCAGGGCAATGCAAATCAGACAGAAGCTTCCAGGTCAGACAGGTTATGACCCCACCTTTCCTCTGCTCTCTGAGAGTGTACGGGCCCCATATCCCTTACACAGCGTTTGAAATGTATATTCCCGTTAATGATTGGGGTGTGGGGGGAGGCAATAAATTAGCCTCCCGCTAGGAAAGGCTGAGCTCACTGAATGGCTTCATTGAAACACCCATTTGTGGAAGAACTCTTGACAGAGGAAATCCCCAACGCCTTGGGCAGCAGGGGCCCCGGACCGGTGTCCCCAGAAGCCCAGTCTTGGGGTGCCCCTGATGTCCACAGCAAAAACGGAAGCCAGCTTCGGGCTGACGGGCTCAGCAGGCCCTTACCCCAAGCGGGGAGGAGGGAAGACCCTGGGGTGCTGGCATCCCGCACAGAGAGCCACCCCAACACCCAGCCAGCCTTGACCCTGGCAATGCCAGGCCCTGCTCACGTGACACCAGCCCTCCCTCACTCAGTCCCTCCTGCGCTTGTTTCCAAAGCCCGGCCCCGTGGCCATCAGCAGGCAGGGCTGTCTGGCCACTTTCAGCCACGCTCACTGTGGTGCCCTAAACCAACCAGGACGCTAGGTCCTGTGGCAGACACAGGAGCCCACACATCATGTGGCTCACGAGAGCAAACGTCTCCTCCTTGGAAGGACTGGGGACCCCGGTGGCCGTTACCCTGTCATAGAAGGTACCACTCACCACATGCCCCCCGGGCAGATACATCCCTAAGTTCTCCCCGACTCCCACACAACCCATGTGGGGAGGCCGAGGACTGGGTGGGATGCAGTGGGGTCAGGAGGCCCATGGTCCAGGTCCTCAGGCCAACACTGGGCAGAGCAGAGGCTCCCAGGGCGCAGCTCACAAGCCCGAGGCCCACGGGGGCGTCGTACCCCCAACAGGAAGCCCTGCGCGGGCTGTGGGGAGGGCGCCGGGGCACGACGACAGCTCACACACAAGGCTGGGCCCACAGCAGGTGCTGGAGGCCCCAGCGGGCACAGGATGGGACTCTGGCCGCTCCTCACAGACACCGGCCCCACGGGGCTCGCTTGTTGGAGTCGTATCGGGGCTCACTAGATGCCCACGTTTCAGAACCCCAGTATGCATGGGACACACTGGGGGCCGCGCAAACTAGAAGAACCGCCCTTCTCAATGTCTGGGTTTTGCCAGGAAGCCAAGAGCATCCGGACTGCAGGACAGACCCAGGGACGGCCACCCAGAGCTCTACCGCTATGGGGACTTCCCTTGGTTCCTGCACAGTTCTGGGCTCTGGGAGCGTGTACTGGTCCCACAGGAGAAAGTGGACCGCAGTATGGGCACCCCTCCCCCACCTTGACCACTTGGCAGGGTACAGGGTTTTGGGAAGACAGAGGAGGAAACTGCCCCCGCCGAGGACCCCAGGTGCCGCTGGCAGGCAGGCTGCTGCGGGTCAGGCTGCCTCTGGGGACAATAGCCGTGGCTCTCCGAGAGGAACCGCATCCAGCCGTCCCCAGAGCTGACGTGGGGCCTGCGGGAAGTGGTGTGGAGGAGTTTACATCGTGCCGTTTTCTACCCACTCAACACTTCCTACAAGGGGCAGTGGGTGAGTAACCCCCCTCCCTCCTCAGACTCCTACGCGGAAGGCACGGCTGCAGCCCCACAACCGCCTGCCTGATGGACGGAGAGGCCTGCATCCCCGCAGGAGGCCAGACCCGCTCCAGGACCCCCTGTAGTCACTGGTGACAGCGTGGGACCCCAGCCCAGGCTCCCGGCATGGACGTCCCCCGCCTGCCCCCTCACCACGCAAACACACTGAGGCCACAACAGGAAAAGAACAAGCACCCGTCCCCATCCCCCATGTGGGGTGTAGCAGGGCCTGCCCATCCGTACGAACGCTTCTCCAGAGCTTTCGCAGCTGGCTTAGACTGGAGACCCAAATGCAAAAATGCTTTGGGTTTATCAATGGCGTTTCCCAACAGCCACCTGGGACAGACCGTGTAAACTGAGTGTCCACGTGGGCAGAGCCCCATGTAGGACCCCCTGGGGTAACAAACATGCCATTTAAGAGGTGACCCTTTTTGGTGACTCAAGTTTGAGGCCCTCGCAGAAAACGGGTCCTCTCTTAGAAACAGCAGAGGACCCAGACAGACACCTGGCTTCACCAGCGGCCCGTCCGTGACAGCCCGTGTAGCCTCGGGCACGTGCTGGTGTATCATCTCTGAGTCCCTGCGTGTGCAAGTGAGCGGTGGCACCGTGGGCAGCCACGCGGCGAGAGCACGGGACAGGCACATGGGCAGCTGCCCAGGGGAGGCTGGGGCTGACTTGCTGACAAGCCGGCCGCCTCACACCGAGGCCCGAAGGCAGAGGGCCACAGATGCAGGGACGGGCCCTTGAACTCACGGCCTGTGGGGGCTGCACCTGTCCTCGGCATCGCCAACTCGGGCGAGAATGTGGAAACCCTGCACCCCACTGACCCAACCCTCGGGCCAAGGGGGCTTGGCCTGTCTGCATGGGGACCCACCTGTGCAGACTGCACTGGAAGGAGGCCCTTCCCCCCAACCTGGCCACCAAAGTCAGAAGCATAAACTCACCAGTGTAGACAAACCGCCCAGGAGCACCTTTACAGAACTGCTTGGACTTGTAGGACAGGGTGACTTCAACGACTCCAGGAATGTGCCGTGGCGGGGTCTGCACCCGGATGGCGTGGGGAGTGATGAGCTACAAAAACCACACGTGAACAGGCTTTCAGAGGCGCTGGCCGGGGAGGGCAGGCACTTGTCGGGGGGGATACAATTACCAAAATGAGCACAAATTGGACCATCAGCCCGGAATGCTCCCTCTTAGCTGTCACCCAGAGACCGGGCCGACAGTGTTCTTTAAGAAAAGTATCTGCAAACCATCCCGGGTTTTACTTTGCAGGAAAGGCCACAGGGCATCATTCATATGAAAATTGCCACCATATGTCTCCTTAAACCTGCTTCTAGTAATTCTAGCACTAATTGTCCCAGCGCACGGGGGACCTCCTATGGCAGATCTGAAACCCCAAGGTCGGGGTGGGGGGGCGAGGCTCCATGCCCACCCACCGGAGAAGCCTCAAGTTCCGGGGGCCTGCGCGACAGGGTGCCTGGCATCCACGCACCGCGCTCCACCACGGACAGCAGGCCGCACGGCTTGGGGAACAGCTCTGGCCGGACGTGGCCCGGGCGCACAGGCTTACCTCGCTCCACACCAACATGGTTCCGAACACGACTTGCAGGCCGTCAAAGAAGTTGTCTCCGATTATGATCACGGTGGCTCCCCCCGTGGTCCAGCCTTCACTGGGGCTGATGGCCTTGATGCACGGAGTGGCTGCTCGCACAAGACAGAGAATGCACCCCTTAGCGCCCCGGGCCCGGCTCCGACCACTCCGCCCGCCAAGGGTCGCGCCGGCGCAGCAGGACGAGAGCAGGCCCGCTGCTCCGGGCAGCACGCAAAGGGCAATCGTACGTCCGCATGTTGATGTGTTTAAAGCAAACTATTAAATGTTTTATAAAGCAAAGGCCAAGCCACAGAATACGGGTGAGCAAGGGAAAAAAAAAAAAAACCTGGCTTGATATAGCAAATTATATGTCAGGGCAAATATGACTATTACAAATGATTAAGCATTGCGTGCATGTGGCATGTCGATTTATCTGCTTTGCTGTACAGATCTAAGCAGAGTCAATCAGAAGGTTGTCGAGGGGATGGAAGAGCAAATGCCTTGCATTTCGATTCCTCATAAGCAGCTAATTGGGTTGGGTTTTTTCATCCGCGAACTTTGCCTTTTGGTTCAAAACTTCATTTTCCTCTGTCACTCCACAATTACTACTTTTCAC
>NC_058092.1:237672500-237680000 GCF_020171115.1 Neogale vison
CATCTGTTCCCCTTAACTCGCTAAAGCCCCGCAGCCTGGATTCGGTCGCCCTTATTGCATAAACCTAACCGCATTACGGCACTTGGCATGCAAATCGCCTCTGTGCTGGAGGCCGGGTGCTGGGCCGGGCTCACGGAAGGTTTAAACAGGGCTGGAGTCGTTTACGAGGGCACAAGTGACAAGGGAAAAAAATGAAAACCCGAGTTCTGCCGGGCCGTGCTGGAAGGTGGGCTGGTTGTTTTCCCCTCGCCTGTGTTCAGTACTGTAAATAATCGGCCTTGCTTTTTGTGAGCTCAAAGGACGCGGTGGCAGACATCCACGGCGGCAGCAGGGGGAATTAGTCTACTTGGAAACCATCAGCGAGTGTGTACACACTGTTGGTGAATATCAGATGATTGGATAATGAGGTGCGAGCCAGCAAGGGCTGCAGAGAAGCCCCGCTCGCTGGAGGATGGGGGCTCCTTCTCCTTCAAGTATGTGGGACTGACTCCCAGCCAGCACCCACCCCTGCGATAGGTCCTAACCAGGGAGGAGGAGGTAAATGGGCTTCCGGCCGGGATGGCCAGCCCTGAAAATGAACTTCCTAAGTGTTGGCCGCCTCAGGAAGTGGCAGGAGGATGGGCTGCGTCTCTCCGTCCTGGAGAGAACCCTGTCCTGTTTCCTAGAGCCCTTGGAGAACTGGGTAGTAATTACCAAACGCGCACACACACACACGCACTCTACCGTTGATGACAAACCCCGTTTTTCTGGAAGACCTCTCTATGTATGCTGCTTCTCAACGTCACCTATGTGCATGTTAAAATCACGTGTCACTTTCTGGGGCAGAATGAGATACGTCAACCGCTTGTAAGAACATGACTTGGTTTAAATGTTGATAAAATATTGAGAAGCAAACATTTTTTTCTAAATCTTCAGCAAGACTGCTTCTGCAAATAGCTTTTGATTAGTTGGGTCTTATCTCCAAGGTACCCACTAGTGGCCTTTATTTTTCTAAACGCTATTTTTTCTGCTTGCAGTCAAATGCTTTTTCCTGCTACTTACAAAAATAAATGCTTGTACTGTGCTCAGATCATAATAGCTCATTAGAGGAGGCTGATTTTGGACCCAGACTACAACCTAACACCAGAGGGCTGAGGGGGCCTCCTTGAACCTACTGCCTTGTGAGCGCTGGCTCTCTGGGGAAGTGGGGGACTGAGGACCAGGGATTCAACCTTCTTAATTGTGAACCTCATTAGTGATGGTTGCTAAGCAAAACACACACCTACCTTCAGTGCATAGGAAGGAGATAAACAGTACGTCACAGATCCTAATGACTCTGGCGCCCAAGGCGACCTTTAATTACGATATTTTTGTTCTCTTATACCTTCGTCATTAATGTAGAAAAACAAATTAGTTTATTTTTGTGGACCACAGCATATTCATAAGCTGTCTTCCACTTTTTATATGTCTAAAGCGTATTTCATTCTGATAACGTACACACGCTTCATTCATTTTCCTGTGTACGCGTCTGTGTGGCCCCTGAACTCGAGACCTCGGTATATAGGTTTTGTCTTAAAACAGTTTAGTTTCATGGGTTCTTTGCTCCAAAAGATTCAACAACACTGTTTTGTTTGCAATTCGCTTTCAAGAAAAAAAACCCACACATTACTTTCTCAACGATTCACATCGGTCGAATCTCAGGGCTACTGGGAGTGTTTCGGTACAGAGGATGAGAATCCTCCTGTAGGGGGTGGGAAAAATCGTGGGGGCGTGCGAGAGTGAGGGGCTGGGTGAAGGCCTTCGGGGTCTGGTGCTTCTGAGCCCTGACTCCACGTAAAGACCCCCCTCCGGCTGCCTATCCATCTCACCCAAATTCTTCTCTTTTAACAAGCAAAACAAGAAGTCGGTAACTTGGAAGCATTTGGTACAAAACATTTTATGCTGTTGGGTTTTGTCCCTCACTTCCCTCACCCTGCCCCCCACCCACTCCAGCCAGGGATAGGAAATGGTCCTCCGAGTCTGTTCTAAGCTGATGGGCCCAGGACACACCCACGCCCTGAAACGTGCACGGAGTATCTGAGGTGACCTTCTGGATGGGCTTAGGATAGCCCAAATGAAACCAAATAACTTAAAACTGCAAGAAAAGCTCCAAGCAAAAGAAAGCTTAGAAACAAACTGATACAGTGAAGCCCATGGCAGGGGAGGTGAGGGAGGCCTGAACAGGAGAGGGGCGGCAGGAGAGGACCCCGGGGGCGGGCTGGGGCAGGGGGGTGCCGACCTGGGAGGGGCCCCTGCTGAGGGCAGTGCGGCGTGAATCAGCATAAAGGTGGTGCAAAGGAAAAGAAGCATTGCAAATAAAAAAGACATGCAACATGTGTGCCTACCATTGTCCAGATAAGAAGGGGCCGTACCTTCTGACGGGTCTAGGCGGCGGGCCCGCCGCCCGTGTTTGGAGTTGTTGTGCACAAACATGTTGTCGGACACGGCCAGCACGTGGCCGTCCACGTTGACTGTTGTCGACACAACAACCTGTGAAGACAAAGCGGGTGTGAAACGCGTGGGCAAAGGAAGAGACGGGAGCCTCCGCCGGCCCCGCGGCGCGCACCAAGGCACGTGCACCCAGCTCAGGGCCACGCGCACGGGGCCACGCGCGCCGAGCTCAGAGCTGTAGGCACTGGGCCGCAGGTACCCCGTTCCGAGCCGCGGGCACCGGGCCACCCCTGCTCCTGGTCGGCCTCCCTGGGCATCAGCACCTGCACCTTTCTCGGCTCGTGGGGGTGGGCAGGCTGTTGTGCTTTGTTCTGACTCGAGATTGCTTCTCTTCGAAACCCGCTA
Source organism: Neogale vison (assembly GCF_020171115.1). NCBI lineage: Eukaryota > Metazoa > Chordata > Mammalia > Carnivora > Mustelidae > Neogale > Neogale vison. The sequence goes on from NC_058092.1 coordinate 237,675,315, forward strand.
CACTAATTACAGTTTAATCTCCTATTATGCTAACAAGTGAATTCAATTCAGAGAAATATTCTTCTAGCCATTAGCTTCAGAAACACCCCTCCAGCCGCTCATTTTAAAGCTGCTGTTTTGATTGATCTGTTCACATATTGATTAGATAGTTTATCTAATTAAAATTAGTTCACTTGAGACAGTCCTCTCTTGAAGAGTTGTGAGGACTCCAAGTTGCCAAGAACAGGCTTCTTAGATCAGAAGCCGTCGAGCTACCCCAGCCATCATCCATGGTCCCCGGGTAGATGTGACAATTACATCGAATGTCTGGTAACAAACTTTCTTGCATCTGAAAAGACCAAGCTGAATACTAGTGACAGCATTTTTAACCCAAAGCAAGAATCCTTTCTCAAGTTCACTGCGGAGGCTGGCAAGGGCCTTGGTGCTGACAGGAGAGCCCCTTCCACTGGACAACCTTGCCGACCCCGGGCGCCTTCCCAAGCAGGCCAGAAATGGACCCCTTAATGGACTCAGGAAATGGGAATCACTACGCATCCTTCAGATGTTTCTTAAACAGGGGGGCTGCGTGACCCACTGTTTTCAGAAGAGCTGATGTGAGTAGCGAAGACACAAGGCCTGGTTCCGTCTGGGGCCAACAGTAGGCCGTGGGTGGCTGAAGCCAGCCTCGGGAGTGCGGGAGCCTGGCCTTGGCCACACGTGGGCGGTGGTGAGGGCCAGCACCACCTCAAGAAGCACAGCCCCACAGAGAAACGTGCCGCTGGACGGGACAGGGGGGACTGGAAAGGCGCCCAGTCCGCATCTGGTCTCCCCGCCTGGTCTGCACATGTCCAAACACGCGTGGAAAATGACTACTAAGGCCAAAGCTACAGTGGACCGTGGTTAACAAAACACGGTTCCTTCCACGGAGCTGACGCAGGACAGCAACACCGGGGCAACTGGGAGGGAGGCTGCACCCAGGGGGTACGTGTGGATGCTCAGAACCTTCCATGGATTCCTCCCGAACGCATAAAACTGCTCTTTCAGGGCGCCTGGGTGGCTCAGTGGGTTAAGCCGCTGCCTTCGGCTCAGGTCATGATCTCAGGGTCCTGGGATCGAGTCTCGCATCGGGCTCTCTGCTCAGCAGGGAGCCTGCTTCCCTCTCTCTCTCTGCCTGTCTCTCTGCCTACTTGTGATCTCTCTCTGTCAAATAAATAAATAAAATCTTTAAAAAAAAAAAAACAAAAAACTGCTCTTTCAGAAACCAGTCTGTTAGAGGAACGCCAGGTGTCTCCGTCAGTTAGGCGTCTGACTCTCCATTTCAGCTGGGGTCAAGATCTCGGGGCTGTGGGCGGGAGCCCGTGTCGGGCTCTGTGCTCACCAGCGATTCTGCCCGAGAGTCCCTCTCCCTCTGCCCCTTCCCCCACCCCCCAAAAAAATCTATTAGAAAAATAAATAAAACTGATCAAACAAAATAAATTGCATTTTCAAGGGTTAAGAAAAGGTCAAAGCTGCCTATATAGATAAATATATGTATGTATATGTGCATGTACGTACATGTGTCAACATATGTGTAATTGACTTTTTCATCAAAAACCTCAGGCCCCCCAGGAAGATTGTGAAGCAGGGGCCATACCCGCCACACCCCAATACTCCTCCCAGGGGCAGCCCCCTTGACGTTTCCTTCCCAGGTGAGCCTCGCCACGCCTGCTGGAGTCTCACAGTGTTGGGCCCCTCGGAGCCTCAAAATACGGTGGGTGCGGCCTTCATTGTCCCCACGTGCAGACTCAGACCTGTCAGCCTCCTCTTGTCGACGGCCCCCCACCGACAGGGCGGGCACGTACAGCGGCCTGGCCGCCTCCGCCCCCAGGACGCGGGGCTCGGGGGGGGGGGGGGGGACAGGCACCGTCACCTGAGCGAGAGGCACAGCCACGGAATGAACGCTGAGCCACAGACTTGACCTTCTCCACGATACGTAAAAGAAGCAAGAAAGGTAAAAATAAAATTAAAAAAAATTAAAAAAGGACACTGCCTTTGCTCTGTCCTCTCTATCTAGGTCAGTCACCGAGGGAAAAGCGAGTGGCTCAGCAGAGAAAGCAGACAAGCTGCGTTGAGTTTCTTGGCCTGGGTCGGGCCTGCCACGCACCTGCAGGAAGGTGCTGACTGGGGAGCCCACTGCCTATATTGTGGAGGCCCAGACCAGCTCTTAGGTCCTGCACAACCTTCTGAGAGGCGAGATGCCAGGCCAAGGAGAGCAGAGCAGGTCCTTCCTTCTAGTAACTGCGGGCCCACGTGCGACTGATGGCGTGTGGGCCCAAGGCAAGACAATGGGCACCTTCTGCTCTGCTCCGGTGGGCAGAGGCCACCGTGAAGCCTGGCACCAGAAAGTGGGGGCGGCCCAGTTGTTTACAAGAGACACTGTCCCCACCTGCACGCCATGACTGTGGACCAGCCCACAGACCCTTCTCTGACTGGCTGGCTGGCTGTGAAGACAAGTGTCACGTGTCCTAAAGGCCTAGCAGGGAAGTTAAATTGCTAAAGATGACCTCGATCGGTCTGAGGGAAGGCGTCCGACCCAGCATTCATTCCCACTAGCTCCTGCCTTCTCCGGCTGGTAGGGACGAGCAGCAGTTCTGCGTTCAGCCCAGACCAGTTTTACAGTTAAAATCAGCAAAACAAGGCACTGTGCGTGGAGTACCTCTCAGCCTGAAGTATCTCCCGAGGGGTTGCGAAGATGTGCACTCCCTGATAACCCCCAGCCCTCTACCTTCTCGCCTTGACCTGAAATCCTCTGAAGCAGCCCCGAAAAGGAGTCAGCCTGCGTCCAGCAACATAGCTCTAGCATTAGGCATGGGCGTAAGGACGCAGAACACATCAGCCCTGAGGAAAAGGAAGCTGAGCTGAGGGAACATTCCGGACTTTGGAGAGGCCGCATCAAACAGGCGCAGTTCCCTTCATGAGGAGGGCCCAAGGCCTCGTGTTCACCCAACAGGCTGCACTAGGGCCCTGCCCCACGGAGAATCCACCCATCGATCCCTGAAAGAAGACCCCCGGGCAGGGGCCCCAAGCTCTCATCAGCTGTACATGGCCACGTCCAGCTGAGGAACCAGGCTAGGCTATGGGCCAACATATCGGAAGAGACTCTAAAACAGTCATTCTGAAACACACCTACGAGGTTCACCGTGGCCGAGCGTCCGGGGGTGCCCAGCTTAACCTGCGGCTCTGACAACTCTGACTTCCAGGTACCTGGCCGCCCGACGCGGGGGCGGGGCGGGGCGTGACCGCCTGGTGCACGTTAGAAGCCAAGGTCGTGCCGTCAGAGCCAACTCCGGTGCACACAGACTCGGTGAGTCTGGCACACGGAAGAGTCCGAGTCATTCTTAAAGCAAAGCGACTTAAATATTCCATCCAACGAGCCAGTCCTGGTTTGCTCCCAAGCCCGTGGAGAACTAAAGACCGTTTTCTGCACAATTGCAACATCAGAGTTCAAACTGCACGGCCCAGCCTGGACGGGGCCCGCGCGCCCGCAGAGCTGTGTACCTGGAATCTCCGCATGTCCCGGGGGTTGCCTGCATTCTTCAAACAGTTCTGATTGCACTTGAGGAAAAACTTTAGAAAGAATCTATAAAAATACAAAAAACGGATATGTGTTAGGGTCATGAGACAAACTCACAGACTTTAGAAAGACACTGCTGGCGCGGGGAGCGGCGGAGGCTCCCTGCTCGCCACCCGTCGGGGCAGGACTGGGAGCGGCCGCCGGCCCCTGGGTCCGAGGGCCAGCGCAGAAGATGTCCACAGACTTACATCCGTCTTGACATTACGGTCTCCACGCTTCATGACAACGGTTGCAACTTAGACTGGCCGGTCCTTGCCTGGCCCTTTGCGCAGTGACCCGTCGGGGACGGTCAGCCCAGACGGGGCTGCCCACTTTGGCAAATAAAGACATAGGATGCCGAGTTACCTCTGAGCTCCAGGTAGATGACAAATACCTTTTTAGGACAGGTACCTCCCAAAGCATCCCTAGCATTAAAAAACTGTCATTTACCCTTAACTCCCGTGTAACGGCACGTGCTCCGCTTGATCTGGCCGCGGAGCCCAGAGGACACCGCTGCCCAGGGAAACAGCCCTTCCCAGACTAATGTTTTCAAAGTTACCGGGAGCGCAACTCTTAAGAAAAGGGAGGGCTGGGGTTGTGCTTTAAGGACCACAGTGACATCTGTGAAGGGTCTACACGTGTTTTTGAGGAAACGGGTAATGACTCAACGGCAGCAAAGCGGCCGCGCAGGCGGAGAGCGGAGAGGCAGCCGCGGGCCGGGCTCAGGGGCCCGAGCGCTTCTACTTCCCACCAAGCTCTGCCCTTGCGCTCTGAGGCATGAAGATTCAGGGGTCCTGACAGTGTGTGGAGATGCTGTGACAAACCCCTCCTCACGCCGTCCCCTCCGTGCCCACGTGCTCGCTGACGAGGACACAAGGGCTCGGGCTCACGACGAGAGCGTAGCGCGGGGCGGCCTGGCTGGAGGGCCAGGACGGGGGAGGCAGGGCCCTCGTCCCTGCACGCCTCCGCCTCGTCCAAGGCCTCGGCCACCGTGGGCCGCGCCAGGGCGCGGGGGTCTCTGGGCCGACACACGTGCCCTCTCCCGCCGTCCCGTCCGGCAAGGCTGCCAACAAACCCTTCCCTCTTTTCTGCCCAAATGTCCCTGTCCTACTTGA
>NC_058092.1:237685000-237690000 GCF_020171115.1 Neogale vison
ATCCACGGCTTGACTCGTGGTTCAACAATTACTGGCCTTTGTCTCGAGGCTCCTGCCCCACTGTGGCAGAGCCTGTCTCCAGTGGACTAGAGCTATTTTACTTCCCTTCGCTGTAGTAACCACACCGCATTAACAATATTTGTACTACAATCACCAAGGGACCCACTTCCCAGATTCTATCACTTCTTTATCTCCTGACAAATACCTCACTATCGAACATTATTAGGTTTAGAAAATTAACCCTTCACGGTCCAGAGCTACACTCGGCCCCACCGTCCCTCCGAAGCGCCTTATCGCTAAATTTCTGCTAAAATGGTTTTTCTTTTCATCACATTTTCACCAGTGGCTGTCAGGAGGCACTTATAGATACCATGATCTTGTACTTCTGCAATGATTCTCATTAAAATGATGCCACGGAGATCTGATGGGATTTAATAGCTTTTCTGGCCGGTTCAATATCCGCTTCCATAACAGGCCCTGCCAAGCCCTCCTTTTGGAGAAATTGGTATGACTTGCGTTAAACTTTTCCGGGTGGTTTTAATGTGTTCAGATAAGTAAAACCCAGGTAGACACTCTGAACGCAAGCGCATCCCGGAGTCCTGGGCTTCTGTCAGCCCCCGGCCCGCCTCGCTGTCAGGACTCGAGTTAGTATTTTCTGTACCGGCGCCTGATATCTCATGATAGTTTTGATAAGGTTATCTGTTTAAAAGGAGTCAACTGCACAACACAGAAGACACGTGAAGTGTGCTATATTTGCGCCCAGGCTCTTGTTTCAAGTGTGTATCTTCCTTTTCCTCTTTACCTATTTCTCTATTTCTAATGGGCGACGCAGCATTGACATTATTTCCTCACCAGATCATTCGCCCTGTCAATCAGTCTGTATTTTGTCTTTCGCTGTGGGCTCATTAAAACAGCTTCCTCACTCCCTCTGGACACTGCTCTATTTGCCAGCTCTGATCACGAAACTCCTTATTTAAGAAAAATGCCAGCATCACTTGGCTCCCGTCAGATGCACCCCTGACTTCCTGCCAGCTCCAGGGGAGACGTCTCCCAGAGACTTTGTGCGCAGAGATGAAATGCCGACGCCGGCCCCAACTTAGGGCTTCGAACCCCTCCCACCACGTGGGCGCTGGAGCATTTTTCGGGATCTGAAGAGAACGGGAAAGCTCTTCTTGCCTTGCTGACTTTGGAGGGTGATGGAGATTGTTTGCAAAACAAACACACATTTTTTGTTGTTGTTTTCAGCGCCCCCCCCGCCCCCCCTCCCCGGTTCCAAGTGGGAAAGATGTTGTTAGATGTTGTTCATCTCCTGCTCAGATGCGGACCCCCCAATCCACGCCAGCTTGCTTAATTAAGAACGATCATCTTTGTGGGCTGAATTATTAATAAAAAAAATCACATTTTAAATCAAGCCCATGCACGCACACAGGACACCAGTGTCGAACCTGCCTATGCCAGCCTCTCTCGCCTTTTAGGTCCTGATTAAAAACTTATTAAAACATTATAAATGATTAATGGGAGCACAGCTCTGAGTGGCAATTATTAGTTTTAATGCAGGTAATGCAGCTTAATGAGGGGGCACATGTGTGCAAAGCTTTAACTTCATTACCCCTGCGTGTCAACAAATACAAGAGAAATGTGTGTCCAGGTCATCCATTACTCGGAACAGCACCGAGCCTTCCCTCTTCCCGTCCCTTTGTTGATGAGCCAGGAGCCATAAATTAATCCCGGTCTGTGGCGCAGGGAAGGGCCAAGGTGTTAAAATCTCGGGAAGCCTGCTCAGCCCCCACGCCGCCGCACAGCTCTGCGTGTGAATATTCCACAGATGATCTTTTCCGGGGCCTTCGGCACACGGGGAGTTTTTCCCTGGAGTTGTTGCTGCTGTCGCTGTCTGCGCGCGGAAAGGAAAGCTCCCAACCGTCAGGGCCGATGGCGTTTCTTTCTAGTTTCTGAAGGTTCGAGGAGTTGTTTTGCTCCAGCCTTGCGGCCCCTGACGCGTGTGAGCACAGCGTTCCTAAACATTGGGACGTGATGATGCCACAGTCCTTGTTCTGAGCGCTCGCGCCCCTGGAACACTGGGGTTGGGTGGGGGGCGGCGAGGAGAGACCGCGCCTGGGGGCCCCCTGTGCGGCCGGGCTGCAGGGGTGCACCGACATGCCAGGCGGCACCTAGCAGCGGGCCGAGCCCAGGGCCAGGAGCCAACAGGCGGGGGACAGGGGCATCGGGGAGGCTGGGAGCGGGGTGCTCAGGGTGCCGCCCCACCCGCCCGGAGCCCACGGCGGGGGGCGTGCCCCCACCCACCTTCTCGCGTCACTTTTCATTCTGTTTTTGTGACAAGCAGCAGATCCGGACTGATCTCCTCTATCTGTGTGAAGAGTATCCAGCACTATTTGCATCATTTTATCGCTAATGTATAATATATGGCTCTAAAGTGAGCCCAAGTACTGTCTTGTTACCGAGCATAAAAAAGTAAGGGCAATAAAGACACATTAGTCCTCTCAAGCACAGCGGCTATAATGCAGGCAGGAAAGGTTGCTGCTTTGAGCTGAGAGGCAACCTTTCTGCCTGACTAAGACAATGGAAGAGTAAAGAAAATGTCAAATCAAGAAAAGCTGGATTTAGAGATGAGGCAGCCCAGAATGACGTGGGTACCATATTTTGTGAAACTATAATGCTGTTGGCAGCAAAGATCCGTGTTTCTGATTCATCTAGTGCCGCATGGCAAAGCTTTGTCAGTCTGTGCAAGGTATAAATAATTCAGGGTGAGAGATGGCAATTACAGGGCCCTGCACAACCAAAATGAATATTTTATGAGGACTAAAACTGCTCTGGAATGAATCATACACACGGAGTCGCACACACATGGCGAGTGGGCGCACACGCCAGCCCCCAGAAGAGCGCGGCCCGGCCCTGCCTCCTCCCCAGGCCTCGGCCAGGAGCCCGGCAGCCCGGAGGAAGCCAGCGCGGTGTGTGCGGGCCGCCGGGCCCGGCCCCCGCGACGGCAGGCGCCCGCGCCCCACACCCCGCGCCCAGCACAGAGGCTGGACGATTGCGTCCCCCCAACCTCTGCCTGCGGACCCTGCGACTTGGGTCTTTCAGGACGAGTTCTGAATTAGCGTCGTGGCTTTCTACTGTATCGACGCCAGGGACCTTCTTCCGGGGAGGAGGTGATCCGGCCACGGGCACGAGAAGGAAGGACAGCTGTGTTGTCCTCCAGGAAAGCGAGGGACCCAAAGGAGGGGGTGCGGTGCGCGTGAGCCTCCACGGGCGTCCCAGCCACACACCCCGGCCGGCGTTTCCCTTCTCCTCCGGCTCCTCCTCGGTTTTCCGGATCGAAGCTTGTACGGTGTGCACGGCCGGACGGCGGGGCCCAGCGCGGCTCTGCATGCCTTGAGCCCAAATTCACACATAAAAGTTGCTTTCCTCACTTTGAAAAGCGGTCCCCTCCTAATGGGGGTAGGATTATGCCGAAAGAGATTTTTAAAGACTGAAAGGATGGTTTCATCTGTTACATTTCCTCCAAAAATGCTCCTGGTGAACGGCTAGAACAAATAACAACATTGTTCACGAGGCCGAGGAGGCCAGTCCCACTGGTGAATGGCCATTGTGTTTGTCCAGCTACTGATACCTGGGCCTTTGTGGGGGGAAGAAGGCCAGGGGCTGTGACACCAGCACAGCACAAGCGTCCCTCTGTGCAGACACCCCAAGCGGGTCCCCGCCGCGGTGGGAACAGAACACCAGATCCCTGAGAGGTGGCTTTCTTTAAATCCAACTCCAATGCATTGTTTATGAAAACAAGGCTATTAGGTATATTAATAATTTGATAAATAGGGATTTGCCCTTAATTATTCATGAAGAACATTTGGCAACAGTAAAATTATATTCGCAGAACAGGTTTATAAACCAGCTAATTATAAATTAAGTATGCAAGAGAAAATTGCTAACCTTGAAATTAAAATATTTTATGATTCTGCAATTACGAAAAAGGTAGAGAATTATCCAAACCCCGGTGTGAGCAGGGGCCCCACCGACGGCACAGCGCGGGCCAGGGCAGTGACAGCAGAGCGGACGGGCCCGGGAAAGGGGTCCCCCACCCCGCCATGGAACCATGAGTGTCTGGCTTCGTGGACACCAGGCAGCTCTGCTTGTCCTGCTCAAGTGGAACTTCGCAAGGGGACATCCTCACAAAACCGGCGTCTGCTGCACAGCGCCGGTGAGCACCCCTAGAAAGCCCGGGTCTGCGGAAGGACAGCACACGTCACCCCTGCTGTTGTCAAGTCCCGGCACGTGGGCAGGCCAGCGTGTTGCCGTTGCTGCACTCAGGGTCCACGAGGAGGCCCCTGAAAGCTCCTCTGCCCCCTCCTCACTTTGCTGCCCCCGCCCCCGCTGCGGTGGGGGTCCACAGCGAGCTTGGGGTCCTGAGGGACCACACCATTGCCAGAGGCAGAGATGCGCAGTGCCACTTGTCCCCACTAGAGGGCCTCTCGCCGAGGCATCCATGGGGCGCCCTGGGACGCCCTTGTGCAATCAGGACACAGCTCCCCACCTGCCAGCCAGCTTGGGACAGACCCTTCCTCCCAGCTGGGTGGTCCCGCCTTCCTCCCTGGCTCTTCTGCCAGCAGACTTCCTTGTGGAGGAGCTCCGTCCGCACACCCCCACCCACGACCTCGGCAGCCCCCAAGAGCTAAAGGGCCAGCAAGGCCCGTGCGTGAGTTTCAGGAGCCCTTGCCTTCCTGGTGTGATTCGCAAGGACACACACAGGCCTGTCGCTCACGCCACAGCAGCTCGAGATCCTCAGCCTTCATTCGGGCCGATGCTCAGGGAGCTCAGGAAAGCAGCCAGGATGAATTCGTGGAAGAATATCGTGTTTAAACAACAACAAAAAAAAAGAGGCTGCGCTTCCTAACTTCTTTTCCCGCGGCTACGTGGCAGGTGCCACAAATGCAAGCCGGAGAGACTCCGCAAACACGGAGGCCAGCCCCCGCACCTCCACGGATGAC
>NC_058092.1:237697500-237747500 GCF_020171115.1 Neogale vison
CAAAGCCCGAAAATACTCTTCGGGGCGCCTGCCGTCTCTGTTTTCTGCCCCATGGTGCCTTCTTGGGAGCCCTGACTGACAGCTGACATTCTCCTATTTATTATCAAGAAGTACAAGTTTTGATGTTATCAGAGTGGAAAAACAGCCCAAATGTCAAAGTCTGAATATTTTCCCCAGTTTCTTTAAATGACATCTTACTTTTCTGCGCTCATTGTGATGGGGCCACTCACGGCTACGCAAGCGCCCGGGCGGCCAAGGGCAGATATCATTGAACTTTGTTGGGGTTTTGTTCAGGCATCCTCCAAACGCTGCAATTTCTGCCCTTTTCCTGGCGAGGAATTTCAAATAATTCTGTTATAAATGACTAAATCTGGGGCTGCTTAACAGAAGAGAGCCCAAGCTGACCCGTTGCTGTATTAAATTTTCATATGAAAAGAGGACTTTTACACACGCAGCCAAAAGGGCAGAGCTCAGCGCTCCTGTCGGGCTCCCAGAGACAAGCATTTTCTAGCTCTGCATGCATAAAATGAGCTACAGTAGGTGTCAGTAATTAAACGATCATGTTTCAAAGTCTTGACAACAGCACAGAAGCAAGAGAACAAGACGATAATTTCATTAGTGTAAGGAGCTAAGCCATAATTAGGTGCCTTTCACAGAGTCAAAGTCACGGACAAAAGGTACAGATCCTGCCCCAGCCGGGTCTGCGGCCCAGGAACGAAACCTAATCCGGGGTCCCCGGGTTTACGGGGTTCACCCGTGGGCAGGAGCCGGCCGGCAGAGTCTGGCCCGAAACAATCAGGCTTTCTTTGGGGAGGCTGAGAAAGGAAATGATATAGAAATGACCTGAGAGGGTGGGTAACAATAGGACAGTGATGGGCTATTGTTAGAGGGAGTCTGAATTCCTGCCCTTGTCCAGGGGGTGCTGGGAGGGAGGCCTGGGGGCTGCCCCCCACAAAGGGACGGCCCCCCTCCCCCAGGGTTCCAGAGCACCAGAGCTCCCGGGGGCACCCCTACCCCCACCCCCGGCCCCGGCCCCGGGCCCCCAGCGTGGCGTTGAGGACGTTGCAAACCGACTCTGGGAAAGTAGCATTTATTTAAAACTAAACTGTTGGGGTGGGCTCTCCGTCGAGTCATTAATGTGCAGTTTGATGTTTCTGTCAGTTTATTCATCTCTGTCTTTCCTTGCTGAGGTATTTGCATATTTAATTGATCAATATGGTCCCTGTTCCTCTCGCACATCTGCCAAGCTGGTCCCAGCCTCTTCCACTCCTCATTTCTCAAACTGACAGCTCGCTGCCCGCCGCCTCCTCCCGGCGCCCAGGAGCCGGGGCACCTCCAGGCCGGCAGCCGGGCCGCGGCCACGGCCGCTCACTCCCCGCCCGCGGATCACGGATCGCCCCGCGTGAGGGGGGAGCATTTTCGGCGTCTGAGCTGCAGAAAGTTGCTCAGACAGATCTTCCACACGGCTCCGCGTCACAGCGCCGGGAGCAACACGTGCTCCCTGCCTCCCGCTCAGCATCTGTCCCTGTCGAGCTCCTGCCTCCTCGCAGCCTTGAATTGGGGCTTCTTATCAGCAGTGTGTCAGAAACCCGCGCCGCCTTCTCCTCCTTGTTTAATCTTTTATTAAGAGCTACATTGTGAGCTTCTGATAGCGGATGTCCTCCGCTTCATCATTCATAAATCGGAGTCGGCATCAGTAAGGTGGGGACGCGGCGCCATCAGCTGCCAATGAAAACGTCCTAAATTTTCTCAACCATCCTCTGGCATTTCTTGATGCCAACAGAGTGCCACAAAGCCCCATTATGTGTGTCGGATGGCTAAGAACATAAGGAAAGTGCTGTCCTCACGTCCCCGGCCTCACAATGGATTCTGCAGCAGGACAATGAGGCCCGGGCCTTCCCCCAAACCGCGCCCCCAGCCCCCAGCACATTGGGTCATTTCAAGCGGGCGAACAGAACCGCCAAGCATTCGGTTAGAACATAAATAAATAAAACCCTCCCGACGTGCCTTGCGGAGGCAGGGGTGGCTCGCGAGGAAGACCCCGGAGCACAGACACGGGGTCCCCCTCCTCCAGGCCGGCCAGACCACAGCTGCAGGCGGGAGCGAAGTGGGGAGTCAGACCCGCTCGTCCTCCGGGCTCCCAGGGCGGTGGGGATGCACCTGCTAGACGGAGGGGGCGGGGGGCATCAGCACCGCGCGGAAAAAAATTTAAGGCGCGGATGGGGGAGAAGTTCCTATGAGGAATCTGGTCCTCTGTTCGCACACTCTTTCCTTCAGTGATTGCCATGTTATTTCTCTCCTCTTTTGATTGATGTTTTAGTCTGAGCTGTCATTAGTTAAATTAATTTTCTCTCAAAGACAGTGGAATAAGGTCCACAAAGGCAAATCTTAGGAGACCGTAAAAGTAGACCATAATTTGGAGGAAATTCAGATGTGTTCCCTGTTCTTGTCGCCACTGCAGAGAAACACTTTAATTTGATATGAATTCCTCAAGAGAAACTTTAAATTAACTTAGATTTAGCTGTGTTTGAGGGATAGCAATTCAAAGCAACAAAATAAAATACTATTTGCTGACTCCGGTGTTTCTATGTTCATGCTTCTATATGTTCCTTTTTATTTTCTGCTCAGGCTAAATAAATGCCAATATTCACCTTGAAAGAGTCATCATAAAGTAACTCCCTTGGGATATAAAAATATACTTCTCTCATCTTCCATCCAAACAGCGTCAGATGAAGTTAAAAGGCCTGGTAAATGTGCTAAAATCTGCTTCAGTGAATTACTTTTTTCCAGGATAACTGAGCAGCCGCCACCTGAGCTGTCAGGAAGCCAACGGAAATGCGGGCTCTTTTAGAACTCAAGAGGGGGCACCGATGTCAGGGGGTGGGAGGTGGGGGGCCAGCTGGGGACAGGCATGGTTGACGGTTGGGATGGGGCTGGGGGAGACAAAGACACAAATGCACACGCAGACGCTGCAACGCTCAGAACCGGGAAGTCCTTGAAGACATCTGGTCCAGCCCGCAGGGAGGTGAAACTTCGCCAGGCCGGGACCCCCACCTCATCCCAAAGAGCTTCTAGTTATCACTTCCAAGAAGTTCCAGACACGTCTGTTTGCTTCCCAAACAGACACCAGATCAGCCATCCTATGTCCGCACTCTGCGCCTGTGAGCCCGCAGAGTGTGTGTGGCGTGTGGTGGCTCCAAGCTTCCCTGTTCACGATGGCCACGCTTATCCATTTCCTCGATTCACGTGATTTGCTCCCATGGTCCACAGGATGGCCAACACCAAGGGGGACTGTGACCACCTCTGGTCAGGGTAACGGAGCCCAGTGAGGTCCTAACGCAAACCTAGAGGTTGGGGGAGGTACGAACATCACGCACCAACCCAACAGCCACAAGGACCAAGTTCAAGGACCAGGTAGCCAAGGAGACCCTGCATGACCCCACACCCACGTGGGCCAAGTTCAAGGGCAAGATCTGTGCCTCATTCTTTCAGCTGGGAAGCCTCTTTGTGGTACGCCCTCCAGTAAGAACCACTCTGAAATGTAGGGTGCTCTTGACATCTAAGTAAGTGGGTCCTTCCAGGTCATACAGTCAAGTACATTTGGAGTGTCTCCTCCAAGTGGCTGTGGCCCTCTCTGCTGGGAACGAGCCAGAGGCCGCTAACGCACAGCTGCCATTTTCACATGACTTACCGCCACTCCGGCAATGTCATAATTATGACGCCTAAACTTACCCTGTTTATTTGCAGGCTAGAGGAATGCATGATTGTTTATTTTTATTACAAATATTGATGGTAACTCACAGGCATTTACTTCATTGCCATTTCAAGTGAAATTGCCCATCATAAAGTATCTCTAGAATTCTTATCCTGATTAGCTTCCTGAGCTGGTCCGGGGTGTGAGCCTCCCATTTGTCTTAATTTTATTTTGCTCTCCCTAACTGCACACACCACTTCAGGAATATCTGGAATTTTGTTTTAATTGTACAGCTTTCAACTCGCGCCACATTTCTCTTTGTGTTGAAAGCATCCCGGTGATTTATCCTCATTATTGTGTAAATAGGTTTCGGCAGTTCTCAGTAAATAAAACAAAGACTGACAGGAGGAGAAGAGGGAATTTGCTTTCCTACCAATTAGAGTAGCCTTAGGCAGTACTTTTAAGAGGAGATAAATCCTGCAAATCACTAAAATGATCCTGTCACATGCACCAAATATTAAAATCGCACAGCGGCGCCCTCGGTACGGTTTGCTGTGGTTTAATGAGTTGGGGTGGGCACAGTTGGGGACCCTTGACTGACAGCAGAGCTCACGCCCAAACGCGGCTCCCCAACCAGCGTGGCCAGATGGAAAATCACAATCCAGTGGAAGAGGCAGCTTCTCAGCTCAAGAATATTCTCAAATTGTCTTTTCACCTCCTACCTGTGAAATCCTTCCCCCTGCCCCCGGGGATAGATGCAAACTCCGCGTCACCTTGGCCGAAGCCAGGCCTGCGATGCCCAACATGCTATCCATCCACAGACTCCAGACTCAGGACCCACTAAGGGAGCAACCTGTTAACACCGCTGTCGAGTCTGGGGGACATTCGGCTCCCTTCCCCTGCTATCACACCCCGTCCCCTACAACGGGATGCCAGTTACTGGTCCCCTGCAATGAGATCGTTGGGGAGACATCAGGAACTTCCAGAGAATTTTTTTTTTTTTTTTAAACTCTGGTTTTATCTCGTGTATTTTCTCCAGCTTTGCAAACGGTCAACCCGACCCCGAGAATGCCAGCTCGGGGGGAACCACCAGCACTTTAAATAAGACTCACGGGGTCGGGGCTACCCAGGCCAACGGGACTTGGGGAGCCGAGCACGCATGTGGCCGTGTGGACCCCCGAACCATGGGGCCCTCCATGGGAGCCACACCTGCGAGGCGTCATTTAGCACGATGTGACAACGGCCAACAAGAAGTTCATCATGGAGGGGCATCTGGGTGGCTCAGTGGGTTAATCCTCTGCCTTCGGCTCAGGTCATGATCTCAGGGTCCTGGGATCGAGCCCCACATCGGGCTCTCTGCTCGGCAGGGGGTCTGCTTCCTCCTCTCTGCCTCCTCTCTGCCTGTGTCTCTGCCTACTTGTGATCTCTGTCTGTCAAATAAATAAATAAATAAAAATTAAAAAAAAAAAAAAAAGAAGTTCATCATGGAACCCAGAGCCACGGAAAGCCCCGGAATAGACAGCCCAACGCGGAGACCAGCTGTTCTGTATTTCTCAAGAGCTGCCTTTACTCTGTCCACCACGGTCAAGTCTTACCTGGTGACACTCACACTTCGTGTTTTGAGCAATGACTGTTCGCTTGTTACGGCATTTTTGTGGGGATCTTTACGAGAGTGTAACTAACTGTGTGACAAGAACTCCCGTAACCGGGGACCCTGGGTCAGGAGCACATTAAAACCAAACAAGGCACATAGGACTTGTGCACGGCGAGAAGCAGGACAGGAAGAGACACCAGGACAGGGGAGGAAGGGAGGGGCCAGACTTGTCCCTCCCCACCAGCTGCCCCTGCCCTGCCTGCGGGCAGACCGAGCCCTGAAGGGCAGGCCACACCTAAGGGAGTGGGGCTGACACGGGACTCTGGAGAGCTGAAGTCCAGGTCCTTCTCCAGGAACTCATCCTCAACCTTAGCCTTCCAGGACACGGGCCGTAAAACATGTCCTGAGTCACAGAAGCAGCACAAGCGAAAGACAAGGTCCCGGGACTTGGCCAACGTCAGGGGGGCCCGGCCCCACTTCCTGGAGAGCTCGGATGGCGGCCGCCCCAAGGTCCACCAGCACGTTCACAGGTTGAGGCCATCCCAGGTGGTCTGACTTAGCATCTTAGGCAAAGGCAAGACCAAAGCCATACAGTCAGCTTCCAAGGTCATTATTTTTGCACCAATAGGTGTTTGGAAGGCCCGAGGTGCCTGGGCCCCTGCACAGAGCGTCCCTTGGGAGGGGCCACCAGACTGTCAGTATCTGGTTGCTGTGGCTATTCTACTGGATTCTTTTCACTCACATGCCCATCTACCATCCCCTAAACATGTGCTCTGGCTAAGGTCTGTGAGTGGAGAGGTCACAAAGACAGCGTCCCGTCCTCAGCCAGTTCGGGCGCAAGCCCCATACACACTGACGGACCTACTCTATGAAGAAACGCATTCCAGAGATTCTGGTGCTTATTTTAAAAGCGTTTATTGGGCTGCTTCCCAATGGCCCCCCAGATGGATGAACACCACAAACTCTGGCCCCCCAGATGGATGAACACCCACAAACTCTGGCCCCCCAGATGGATAAACACCCACAAACTCCCACACAAAGGGAGAGTAAGGGGAGCCAGAGGACACGATGTCTGGGGACAGTCAAGTCCATGTCTTTGTGTGGGCCCCAAGAGATACCTTCTGCCATGATGGGAGACCATGGGTAGCAGGAGGACCCCAGGGATGGAGTTCAGGACAATATGAGCTGCTGTGAAGGGCACCCTAGGGACCACAGCATTTTGTTATCAGGAGGGGACTCTGAGCTCAAGTTGAATCCTGAGGTGAGAAAGAGAGGCAAGAGGGAGGCGACAAGCCAGCAAGGCCCCAACCTCCTTCCCTCTGCTCTCTCTGTGCCCAAATCCTGCACACAGTCCCAAAGGTGGCCCAGCAGTGTCACCATCACTGGCCCTGCCTCAGGGCCAGGACACGAGGTCTCCCTCTGTGGCTGAGGGTGACAGTCCGTGGAAGGGATTCAGGCAGTCAACTTCTCCCGACCTTGAACTGGTCCTTCCCCAGGTCCTCTCTGATGGTCTGCCAGCCCCCACCTTCACAGTCCAGGTGCCCAGAGCCCCGGCACCCCCGCACTGCCCCAGACCACCCAGTCACGCCTCCCGGTGCTTTCCCTCCCACAGTCATCCTGCACGGCCTGCAAACACACCCAGGGTCTGGCAGGTTGTAGATCTGTACGCAGATGGGCGGATGGGCAGACACGGAGCTAGCCGTCCATGTGCAGACATGAATGGGGGCATTCTGCATTTTCTCTCTCTGCAGCTCACAACCTACCTCCATACTTACTCCCATCTCCACCCATCTCCACGTAGATGTAAAGACAGCTCCGTCTCCACACCCGTCTGTGCATCCGTCCATCATCTAGAGCAGAAGCAGCATTTCACCACTTCCCTCAAACTAACAGACCTTCAGTGAGTATTTCCTGCATGAATACATGAATGTGTAATTAGCTGTTCCTAAATCCACAGAAGTAACTCCTTCCATAGCTCCCTGCACGGTCACATGTTCCCTGAGCAGGGAACAGCCTACGTGGGGAACAGAAATAACGAAGTATTTCTGAAGAAAAAATAGACCCATTCCTATGAGGAGACTCCCACCAGCAGATGAGTGAGACGGAAAGAGCAAGCCGGGGCCTCGCAGGGGTGAGGCCGTGCCCCCGCCGGACAGCGCCCTCCAGGACGACGCCTGAGACCCCAGGGTCCCCACCGTCCACTCCTTCCATTCTTGTACTTTAGTCCATTTGGGGGTGGAGACTGGGGAGAGGCTAGTAACTCTGTCATGGCCTTGGTGGCTCCCAGAAGGCCACCGTGGGACCCCGGAGCACGCCATCCAGTGTGGAAGTCACAGCCAACGTGGTAACAGACCATAGATATGGGGCTGGTCCTGGGGAACACATAGGCGCGCCCAGTGCACAGCGGATTTCCAAACTCAGCATCGAAGAGAAATTTAAAACAGCTCAGCCCTTTCTTGTACTGACGACATAATGAAACAACACTGTTTTGGGTCCACTGAGTTACACTGAAAAATATAAAAATGACTTCACTTGCTTCTTTCTACTTCGTTAATGCGGCCAGTAGAGAATTGGAAATGGCATCTGTGGTTCGCGCTCCCCGCCCGCTGGCCAGTCCTCGCCAGAGGTGGGCTGCCTTCCCCCAGGGGCAGCTCCTGACCTGGCCTCGCGCTCCCACAAGGAAGCAAGAGGTGGGGGGGCCTGAAGGATGGCGCGGGCCCTCACACACCACCCATGGAGGACGGGGGCCCCCACCCACACTGCCACGCCTGGAGACCACACAGCTCGGGGAGAACAGGACACTGGCCTAGGACCCCAGGAGGCCCCCAAACCCAGAGAACTAGCCTTGTCTACACCCCGTGTGGCGAGTTGCCCTCAGACACTGCAGGAGCCCCACCAGCCACCCCTGCAGGTAGGGCCCCCGAGGTGATATTTGTTTCATTAATGCAATGCTCAGACACTCAAACACTGCTTCACATTCTAGAGTGATTCCAAAAGTGATTTCCACAATATGATTTACATACTCGCCGAGTGTAAATTTAGAATAATTTGGCCTGAATGGTCCTTGCTAAAATAGATGGCCATGAGAAAAGAATGGCGAGTAAAAGCAGCTTTACTCAGAATCCAAGCAATTTGCTGGTGAACACATGCAGCATTTCCCCAGATTATAATTTACACTGTATTAACTGTCAAGAGCGCTTTTGAGAAATATAGATAACAATTCAGATGCAATCGATAGGGAGTGACAGTTGATTTTAAAGCTTAATGCAAGACAAGAAAGAAATGACTGGGCATCAGCTTGGAAGAATAAATTTGTTTTGTATTTGATTTTTGTGTTAAATTTATTACTGCCAAGAAGAGCTCTCTTTCAATGATATTAAGAACAAGATTGAGAAATTGCAACACGCCCGCCTCTCCTGGTTTTTGGAGCATTTCCAGTGCACGCTGGTGCCCCTACTCGGTACAGGGTACACAGCCCGCTGGGCCCCCACGGTTCCTCCAGGTCTGCACTCCCAGTGTCCCCCACGCCTGCTCCCCACCCCTGGGGACCAGCCCTCCCTGGGGTGCAGGTGCACCTCCTCCTGGCCAGGGGAGGACAGGACAGCCCCCAGAGCAGACTCCTTCCTCGAAAGTGTTCCCACGGCCCCGCTCCCGCAAGCAGAATCCAGTGAAAACAAAAATCTGAAAAAACGTCAGGTCGGCATGGGATTGATTGAGAAGGGTTGGGATATCCTCGTCATAGTCAATAGAAGCTTTTTTTCCTTTCTGTCAAAACGTCCAGTGTCTATAATCTTAGGGTTTGATGTTCCTTCTGTGCAATACCACAAGAAACTTCCTTGACAAATACCAGGGAAAAAAAATTTCCCTTTGGCCCAACTCTATTATACGCGGTATTCTCTCCCTCCAGCTGGGGTTGCTTCAGCGGAGCCCGTGCGCTTGGAAACCCACCAGCGCGGCCAGAAATGAAATGATGAAAGTTGCCACAGTTCAAACTTATCCATACTTCTCACTTATGACATGATTGATTTTCCTTCAGAGCGCTCAAATACGGGGTTGTCTTCCTTCTTTTCTCACTGTGGAAACGGCTAATGTATACAGCCGTGGCCCGCCAGCGAGGGGGAGCCGCTGACACATTGCAGAACAACTGAAATGAATACGGATGAAATTTGAAAGTGCAATTTTCCATCTGTCAATCACCTTTCAAAGGGACCCGTGAACCACCAATCGGGAGACCCTTGGCGAGGGCGTCCCCGCGCGCAGCCCGCCACGCCACGGGGCCCTTGGCCTCATTAATCAAGATATTAGCGACTGATCAAAGTTTGGCCCAGGTACACGGCACCGGCTCACGCTGCTGCAAGCACGCCTCCTCACGTTGTTCTTCGTGTTATTGATAATTTATATTTTGAATTAAAACAAATGGTCTCCTCCTCGACAGAATTTGATTAGATGACGACAAGATCTATTTCGCTCACTCCGGCGACGGCACGCGGCAGGTCCCTCCCTGCGCTGCCTCGGAAGAAAACATGAGGTGCTCCCGAATTAATAATGAATGGTCACCCCAACCCTTCCTGGCCGCAGTGCCGAGATGCCTCGAAATACAGCCAATTAAGGTTTATTTAATTATTAAGGTTGAATAAATAACAGCGAAACATGTTAAAAATCTTTCAGTTTCAGTCAATCATAATAAAAAATTAATGAGACTGGGTAGAGAGCCATAAAAACTGATAGACTGCGATCGTGAATTATAAATTGGTATTGATTTTTTCCTTTGCAATAACACTCCCAGGTAATCGTATGTTGTCACATGTAAAGTGCACTTTCCTGGTCGAGACTAATATTAACTATCAAATATAGATGAGACGGAGACATTTATGACACTTTGGATTTCACAAACAAAAAGCAAAAAATACCGTCCGTGGAATAACAGCGGCACCGAGCAGAGAACCCCAGGGTGTTTATAGGAGCCGGCCGGGACCCCACTGAGCCGCGAACTCATAAGACACAGTTACCTTATTCTTCTCCTGCCATTTCTCCTCTGATATGTTACCTTGTTAGTATCACTAAGAAAAGCATAAATATTTTTTATTATTTGTGAGGCTCATCCTGTCTTGCTTAATAGACAGGCCACATGGAGTTAAAGCCATATTATATGACCTGGTGCAGAAGTGATCATTCAAAAACCCAAAGCACATATTTTATACCGCCTGGCTTTATTAATTCTAAGCCCCCAAGAAATAGCGGGAGGATTTTCCGGCTTTCTGTTTATTGAAGTAACATGGAAACAAACAAGACATTTCCCTCGGCTAGCTCCGATAAAGTGGACAATTACTATTGGCATTCTACATGTAAATATTCAACACTTCACAGCTAGTTTGTACCTAAATACCCATTAGATGTTGCTACAAGCCTGGACACCATTTCCCAGCAGAGCTACATGGGCCGTCCTGGGCAATGGTTATTGGATTAGCGCGAACACAAATCTCGTTCTAAATAGCGCTGGGAGGGCCTCAGCCTGGACGAGAGGGGCTGCCCCTGAACGGGAAGCTTCCTTGAGTGACACAAACCAACTCCTCCAAGAAAACCCAGACAAAGCCCGTGATGGCAAGCCCACCGCCGCTGGCCGGGCTAATTGATAACCCGTCGCTGCAGTTCGTTACCGCTGATCGGACTTCCCTCGTTTGGGAAGAAAGCACAGAGGAGATGCCGTGGGCCCGGGCCAGCTCCGAGCACACGCGGGTGGCTGTCGGAGCGCCTCTGTCCCCATCTCCCGCCCATGCTGCCCGGTCTGGGACAAACGCCGAGCGGCACGGGGCCACCACCCTCGTGGGACAGAGCCCTCCAGGGCGCGATCAGTACCAGGACACCCGAGCCAAGCGCTGGCCAGCTCTACAGGAAAGGTGTGCCTCTTTACGTAACGTCTTCAGTTTCTTAAAGATACACCAAAAGTCTGTTTTTTATGTAATCCGAGTTTAAAATGCAGACGTGACGTGCCCACCCTGATCATGAGCCCTGCCCGCCGAGGTTTTCTCTCTGAAGTGTTCTGTCCCTTTCCAGGCACTTGGGACTTGGAAAAAGATGGGCCGGGAGTACTCCGCCTGCTATTGCTGCTCTCTCGTCCATTCGCCTTCCCAGGACTGGAAAAAGCCACTGCCCAGAAGGCTGTGCCCCTCCACACTGATGCCCTGGACAGACGCAGCTAGAGGTGTGGGGACCGGCTCGCTGCTTTGGTCTGTCCTGGGAGTAAGACAGTCCCATGTCCAGGAGAGGTCCTGAGCCTCTCACCTTTCAGACCAGCAGCTCCCGGTACCCTCGGTCTCCAAAGATGCCACCAACCAGCATCTGCTCCCCGGGAAACTCCAGCCAGCCCTGCTGGCCCAAGAGGGGCCACCTCCCCGCCATGTCCCTGCGCTCTCAGAAAAGAAGGTGACCTTCCCCAGAAAGAGAAGCCACTGGGCGGGGCAGCAATAGTCACCCTGGCTCTAAGGAGAGGTCACAGCCTCTCACTCCCCTGTCCCGGACAGCGGCTAAGCCTTACAGTCAGCCCAGGAGCAACTCTGATAAGCTCCGGAATCCAGTGGCCCGAGCTGGGCACCAGCCCACACCTCAGCCTCGCCTGTGTGCCCTCCTGCACTGGCCGTGGATCCGCCACAGATATCACGGGCTGCCAGGGACCCAGGTGTCCAACGGCAGCCCCGAGACTTTGCAGGGGTCCCCCAGAACGGTGGCGCCCACCCCAGGCCTCTCCGCCTCTGAGGGCCCAGCTCCCAACCTTCCCTCGCCACACTGACCTCCGCGCTCTGGAAACAATTACTCCGGGAAGGCCTGTCAATATCATTATTTTTACAAGAAATCAATACGCCTCACAAAGTTAATGGGGGATTCAGGCAGGGAGCGTTTACCTCCTCACTGTCAGGGCTCAGCTCCACTCGGCACCGATGACAGATCCGCCGACACCCAGCAGACAGACAGCGAGCGAGCGTGGAGAGGAGGCCGGCCGCCGCAGGCAGGCGTGGAGACCGCGGGCAGGCGGGGAGGCCTCCAGCCCGCCACGCTAACGAGCCCGCCCGGGGTCTGCGGAGCAGAGACCCCCGAGCCCTGCTGGTGGGTACGAGCACAGCTAGCCCAGTAAGGCCTGGGTGCCCCTGTAAAGGGATTACTTGACAAGTTTCCTTAAGCACCGACTGTGTAAACACCAGGTCCCTAGGCCAGGACGGGGCCAGAAAGAATTAACAGCATCCAGCACTCCTAACAAAAGAGACAGCCTCCCCCCTGCACATTTCCCTGTCATGTGCTTTACAGGGAAAAAAACCTGAAGTAACATTAACACACACACATACATACTATGCACACATATGTTCACACGTGTGTAATCCAAATCAGAAATAACTACACTCAGAATCCCAGAATCCAGACCGGAGGGGCCAGAGAGCCCTCCCTACCACCAATCTGGCAGATATACATCAAATCTCAATGAAAATATTTTAATACCTCCACTCAAGAACCTGTTTTTTGCATCAAAGCTGACAGGTTCACCAACAGCCCCCATGTCTTCTACCTCCCCTATACCACAGCCCGGAGGTACACGATCAAAGTGACAGAGAGGGGCACCTGGGTGGCTCAGTCGGTTGGGCATACGCCTTTGGCTCAGGTCATAATCCCGGGACCTGGGATCAAGCCCTGCATCAGGGTCCCTGCTCTACAGGGAGCCTGCTTCTCCCTCGGCCCCTCTCTCTCTCATTAATAAATAAATTCTTTAAAAAAATAAATAAAAGGAATGCCATCCTTGTGACACCTGGGTGGCTCAGTCAGTCAAGCGTCTACCTCTGGCTCGGGTCAGGATCCCAGGGTCCTGGAATCGAGCCCGCATGGAGCTCCCTCCTCAGTGGGGAGCCTGGAGCTCCCCCACTTGTGTTCACTCTCCCTGACAAATAAGTCAATAAAATCTTTAAAAACTAAATAATATTAAAAAGTAAAGTGACAAAGAGGGGCATCCATGGGGTTCAGTCACTTGATTTGAGCTCAGGTCATGCTCTCAGGGTCATGAGATGGAGGCCGCCTCAGGCCCGAGCCGTCTGCCTGCCGTGCTCTCTCTGCCCCTCCCCCTGCTCACACTCATGCACGCACACTCTCTCCCCCAAATAAATTAATAAATAAAATCTTTAAAAAAATAAAATAAAGTGACACAGACAGCCCAAGTATGGGACTTCATATCTCGTCTACACTGAGACATGGCCCTAAGAGACTTCCAGACCCAGGTCTCCCCACTCAGCTGGGTCCACACACCCAGACACCGTGTGATCACAGGGTTAATATGGGGGCTCAGAACTGCCCCCTTACTGTTGCAGCTCGGCACAGCCGAGCCTGTGAGGCACAGGTGCAGTGAGACCAAGACCACTGACAGAAGATCCACCACAAGAAGCACGGCTCAGAGACTTGGGACCCAGCATCAGAGCCCGAGGCACCATCACAGGTGCTGTGGTCCATGGGCCACTCCCACCTCCCCGGCACCTGCCTTCTAGGCGGCTCCCCAACCTGTGGCCCAGGAGACTGGGATCCTCCACAGAGCAGGGCAAAGGCTGCCCCACCCCCATACGGAACGCGGCCATGACCACAGCCACAGGGCACTTGGGCCTCCAGCCCTGGAAGCCGCAGGACACAACTCTGGGTGAGGTCAGAGGAACACATCTACGGCCCTTCCTCAGACCACAGCCTGCGAAGAAGACCTAAAAAATTCTCTGCTATTACAGAACTGGCTTCGAGGACTGTCCTCAGTTCACCTGACCGGCCCTTCCTCCGTAGACCCTGTCCCAGATGTCCCTCCCGCTCCTGCGTGGCCGCGGCAGCCCTCCCAGGATCCACCACATCCCACTCCTAAATCTCTGTGCCCACCCAGGAGCCCAAGCCTGGAGGAGTGGCCGCTGGGCCTCCAGGAAAGGGCCTCCACGTCCACAAGCCGCTCCCCCCAGGGTAGAGGGTGCAGAGTGGGGGTGGGGGAGGCAGGGCGAGAAGGGGACCAAACCTGTCCTTCAGAACCCAGAAGGCCAAAACCCCACCAGGGAAGATGGAGGGAGGTGGCTTCCACGGTGGATCTGGGGACACAGTGACCACCGGCTCCTACAGCAAAATGCACCGGCGGGGCACCCAGACCCAAACCCACGCGGGGACATCCACGCCCTGAGAGCACTGCCCCCGCCGTCTCGGGGGAACGTGGCCAACCAAGACCAAAGCGCACGTGGACAGGAGTTCCGATCCGGCCGCACTGGGCACACGCGTTCATGGCTCCCGCCGGGCTCCCGCTCCCGTGACCGCAGCACACGCGACAGCCGCGCATCCACTCACAGCGCCTGGTGCGCTGCCCGCGACACGAGGTGGCTCAGGGGGCGTCCCCGTGGGTCTGCAGGAGGCCCGGGGCGCGCTGCTCGGAAAGCCGCACAAAGCACACACGGGGGCGGGAGGGGGCGGGGAGTGGGTCGCACCGAGAATTCGAACTATGCGGGCCTCTTCCTGCGAGCGGAAAGCGCCCTCCACGCGGCGGCTCCCAGGCGGGGGGACGCACAGGGCCCGACGCTGGAAAGGGGCTCGGGAACCCTAAGAGCGTCTCGGAAGCTCCTCTCCCCGCTATGGGCAGTCTGGAATGCACCCCGGCCCCTTCTGCGTCATCCCCCCGCTCTTCACAGCTCCTGAGGCCTTAATGCGAACCATATGCAGAGCCGCCTGCTCGCCAGGCCCGGGCAGCCGCGCCGCCACGGGCTCCTGCAGGATGGGAACGAGAGGTCTCCGAGGGGAAAAACAACAAACAGATCTCTTGTCTACAAAGCAGAACTCAAAACATTTTTCATGCATTCTAGGCTTCTCGAGAGCAGCAGGCTGTTTAAAAAAAATACCTGGCCCAAATTGAGCATTTGCCTGACATGATGGAAAAGTGAGCGCTATTTTCTGTTATATTGCCCCTATTCTACATCGACAAGAATATATTTTTCCCTGTTCCCAACTGATTTCACAGCAGTGAACTCCGTTTATGAATTATCTGACACATTTCTTGCAATTCTTCTGACAACAGTGCTCAGTGGAAATTTCAAGGCCCCTCTCTTCTGACAAGTAGAAATATCAATATTTGAATAAATTGTGGATTTTAAACTTCTCACTCTGATGCGCCACAGTGAGGAAGACTGAATTCTTCTCTTACTGGGTCTAATCCCCCTGAGCCTCGGGAGGAAATCTGTGCGCGGCGCTTCATTACAAGAAAGCGGTGCTGAGTGACACTTGAAACCCATCCGCGCGGCCTGATGAAGTTTACTTCCTTCCGACGACACACGGCAGCCCCGTGCTATCCCGTCTTCGGGAAGATCGGCACAAGCGCCGCGTCGGAGCAAAAAGCCGAAATGTTGATTCACAAATTGACAGGCCAATCTTTAAACAAATGCTCTTCCTGGGGGGAGCGCGTCTCCGCTCGAGCTGAGCTCCGCGCGCCTGCCAGCCGCGTCCCGGCCTGATTAGGAGGCGCTTGTTAGGTCCGCGGTGGACACTCCAGCCCCGCGTTCTAACAAGCGCGCGAGGAAAACGGCGCAAAGATAACACAACATCGTCGCTACCATCTCCCGGCGTCTCCGTGCGCCTCTGAACGCCCGCACGCGTCTTCCCCGACGGCTCCCGCGCCGCCACCAGCGCTCAGGTCCCTCCGCGGGCGCTCTCGGTGCTCCCAGGGCAGGCGGGAGCCGCGTCCCCTTCCCTTCCTGGAGGAGCGCACATGCACAGTGCGCAGCCGGAGCCGCACCCCATCCCGAGCACGACCACCAACAGGGTGCATCTCCCGGGGAGCAGCCGGCAGAGCCACCTCCTCCAAGGGGCCTCACGGTCCCGGTCCTGCGACCCCACGGCCCCCTCGGCCAAGGCCGCCGAAGCACATGGAGCCCAAGGAGGGGCCTGGGTTCTCTGGGGGTGTCCGGGAGGCTGGGTCACCAGCCGCGAGAGGCGCCGTGGGGCCGGCTGGGACAGGGACGGCCTCAGTTTCTTCATCTGCTCAGGAGACGGCCGTGCCCACCTTCGGGTGCGTCCGCACACGGCCGGCCCTCACCGAAGGCTGGCTGCCATTTTCACACCTAAATCCCAGATTCTCTTTTCCAGAAAGCTTTAGCCAGAGCTTTTCCAGCCAAACCCTCTATTCATTCATCTCATTTCTGTCCTTCGTGGAAATTCAGCCAGAGAACTCCGGATTTGTGGTCTCAATTTCCCACCTTACGGATTACACCACCAGGCCTGGCCACTCAGGAGCTCACGTCTTGTCTCACCAAAGCCATGCACGACACGGGGCAGTGTCAAGGTCCCAGGGTGAGACTCTGTCCCAGGGGAGGAAGGCTGCTCGCAGGCTCCCCCCGCCAGCAGGGACGCAGGGATCCGAGGCCCACCCCACCCAGGTGCCCGCACCCCACTTTGCCAAGTGCCGAGGCCCACCGTCGCGCCCTGCCTGCACAAAGAGCATCTGCGTCCAGCCCTGGCTGAGGGACGGCACTGGGTGTGGATGTGCCTTCAGGCCTCTGGGTGGGGGACAGCTTGAACCATTTCCCGCCAGCCGGGCACGGGTGAAGACAGGAGGCCTTGGCTCCGGACCTCACCCCTTTTCAGGGGACAGTCTCCCATGCCGAGTGCTTTCTAAACGCCAGACGTAAATGCAGCCAGAGTGGAAACAGATACTCATGCGGGGACAAGGCATGTGGAGGGTAACAGAGAAAAGTGAAAAATGCCTCGGCAGGACACAGTGGGAGCTCTTGTCCCTCCTGCCCCTGGTGTGGGAGTCTCTTGTGGGTGCTTTCCCCGGGGCGCAGGGCAGGGCTGTGTTGATACAAACAGGGTCTCCGTCTACCCTCACCAAGGAGGTGAAGCCCTCATGGAAAGGGAGACCCTCTCCCTAGGTCCCCAAGGGCAGGGGCAGACCAGTGGGGAGGCCCCCCGGGCACCCGTCCATCCAAAAGGCAGCAGAGGACCCTCACACAGGTGGACACCCCACCGTGAGATCCCAGGAGAGGAAGGAGGCCACCAACTGACCCCGGCTTCCACCCACCA
The DNA here is from genome assembly GCF_020171115.1 of Neogale vison. Taxonomy (NCBI): domain Eukaryota; kingdom Metazoa; phylum Chordata; class Mammalia; order Carnivora; family Mustelidae; genus Neogale; species Neogale vison. The sequence goes on from NC_058092.1 coordinate 237,714,849, forward strand.
GCCCCCTGACCCCAAGCATGTTGTCCCATGATGAGGGCAGGACCAAAAGGGAGGAAAAGTAACAAAAAAGTCCTTTAGTGTCACTGGAGAATCGCTTCAGGTCTGGGGAGGGCAGTGGCTGAGACCCAGAGGGCCTGGCAGGTAGAGGGAGCCCAGGGTCTGGGGCAGGGGCTCAACCTCGGCACCTGTGAGCAGGGGCGTCCCCACGGGGCAGTGGGAGCAGCCGAACAACAGGCCCGGTCCACGCCAGTGAGCAGCGGGCCTCCACCTGCACGTTTGCCGCTCCTCCGTTGCCTCAAGAAGGCAGGGGTGCGTACAGCTCTGGGTCAGCTCTAGCCTCATCCACAGAACTAGGGCAGAGGGAGGGAGGGAGAGGACAGAGCAGGAGACGTTCGTTTATCTAGTCAACAAACATCCCTCTGATGCCTGGACTGCCGCCAGCGCCTGCGGACCAGGCGGCCTCGCTGAAGGAGAAGGGCCGGCACCCAGCGCCCGGCCTGGGAGCAGGGACCGCCCCCATGAGGGCTGGAGAGCCATCTTCTTGGCCTCCGGGACAGGGAAGGGGGGACCGTGGGTGCGCCCGTGCATGCCCATGCACACGGGGGACCCCAGGAGTCAGTCCGGGAGCCCGTCGGTACATGGCGGGATGCCGCGCTGTGTCTGTTCTCCCGAGCGAGGGTGCAGACAGACACCAGCAGCCAAGGGAGCGGGAAAGCTGTGCCCACAGATGGCCACGCATTTGGAGGAAAGCACAATATTTTATCTAAGTATCCAAATGAAACACATCACCGCAAAACACCAAACACACATCCACCCGAAAATGCCCAATGACAACTCACGTTTTCCTGCTTTTTCTAGAAATTTGGATTAAGTTCTCAGGTGAATACAGACAAGGGAGGGACCCTCAGAAGGGGCAGCCTCCACCCGCTGAGGGCAGGGCTCCTTCTCCAGCAGGCAGGGGGACGGGCACTGGGGGGGCCTTCCCAACGCCCACACAAGGATTCTCTAATGAAGGAATCAGGACATTTTATACAGAGAGTAAAAAAGCACTCTCGTTCTTTAGACAGGAGTGAGGTCCAGGGAAGAGGAAAGGGGTGAGGGGGTGAGGCTGAGAAATGGCACAGGCCCGAGACAAGACCAGCCCTCACGTACCCTCCTGTGAGAGGTGGGCAGTGGGTGTGGAACAGCACCATCAAGAGCGACAAGACCCCGGTCCCCATTCGCCACACATCACTCGCTCCGTGGCCCTTTCCCTCTGTGAGCCTCAGACTCCGGTATCTTTAAAATGGGAATAACCTCTCACGTCTGTTGTCTCCTGGGACTCAGTCACAAGTCAGATACCGTACAGGGAATGCTTCACGGTTCGGCCTGGTGCGGTTTAAGAACCTGATCTTGAAGTGCTTTGCAAGGACACAGAGGACCCCCAGGGCGGGACACCTGGCGCTGTCTGGGCAAAGAGACATGCAGCCCAGCACAGGTGGGCAGAGCCCGCAAAGAGGACTCCATGCTAGAGGTGGTGGCCTGGGTCTGCCCCAGCCCAGGGGACCGCCGGGATGACAAGGATGATGACATGCATCATCTTGAGTCTTGGGCAGAGCTCAGGACCTGGCCACAATAATAAACCAGGGCCCATGGTTTCCAAGGGTATCCCTTGGACTCACAGGGCTCCTGCTTGTTCCGGGGCCCGAGGCCACACCAGGGACAGAAGTCAGCTGGACCCCAGGGAGCTCCTCCCAGCGGCAGCATGAGCAGGACCAAGACGGTTGCCCAAGGCGAGAACTTCCTGCGACAGGAGCAGCCCCTCCAGTTGGGGCTCTGGGGACCTGAGTGAGGGCCTGGCCCTGAAGGTCAGATAAAACATCTCGAAGAAACCCATTGACAAGAAGTACCACGGATTTGTAAAGACCAGACCCACGACAGAAGCCGATCCGGGGCTCATGCTCCCAGCAGGGCGCCCATCGTGTGTCTGTCTCGTGCAGGCGATGACGTCGTAAAAATGATGGGTTTTCATGTCGAGAAACCCAGCAAGGGAGGAAAACAGCTAAACAACTAAGTTTACAAAATAAAAAATGAAACAGGCTGGGATTACCTGACTTACACAAGAGGTTTTAATCAGGGGATTTTTCGGGCGAGGCCAAAGCGTCAGGCCCCCCCGTGAGGATCTCCTGGTGGCAGGACCAGCCGAAACCGAGGGCCCACTCTCCTGATCGGTGCGCGCTGTGCTACGTGCTCTGTTTTCTCGCAGTCGCCCCCTATCCGTCCTACCAGCGGAGGCCTCCATCTGTTCCGCGTTGCGGATGCAGAACCTCCGAGGGGGTTAAATCCCGTGTCCATCCGTGGTCAGGGAGGGCCTGCATCTCTCATGGCACCCTCCTACCCTGGGTCCCCGGGGCCGAGGACACCAGCCTAGTGTTTTAGAGACGGCTCAGCATGGATTCTTTGGGCACTCACGTCTTAGCTCTAAAGCCCTCAAAAGACCAACCGGGTCTCGGGACTAAGTCCCGGCCCCACATACCTTTATTAAGGAAGAAACGGGGTTGAGAGAAGCCTAGTTCCCACAAAGGCTCCTGTCTAGTCTAACCTGGGGGAATCGAAGAAAACACTTTAGCTCTAGAGGAAGATCAGAAGTCCAAGTGGACCACCAGCCAAAGGGGAGGGGCTTGAGGAAATGCCACAACTGCTGTTTCCCCTTCTCCCTGGGCAGCCTGTCTGGTCCTCCTCCTGGCAGGGCACCAGAGGAAACCCCAGGGGTCCATGTCGTTGTTCAATGATGATCAGGGTACCCCAGGACAGAGACGTCAAGTGGGGCCCAGATGCATGAGATTCCCATGCCCGCCCCTGGCCGGGAGCAGGGACTGCTGCCACGGTGACCTCATGGGGCAGGTGGGGTGGAACAGAGGCTCCTGGCCAGCGCACACGGAGGCCTCTTCCTCCCTTCGGCCCACAGGGCCCGCAGCATCTTCCTCCTCAATCCCTGTGACACGGCAGTGGACACCGTGCTGTTGGGAAGGGCTGGGACCTGGGGCTGGCAGAGGCGGGAGACGCCCCCACCCCCGAATCTATGATCAAGAGCAGCTTGTGCCAGGCTCTCACAGGCACCTCTGTCCTGACCATGGGGCAGGGGGGGACCCAGGTACAACCCCCATACCGGGGCACAGGGAGGTGGACGGACACGCTACAGGCAAGTCCTGGAGCAGACAGGAGGTCCCGATCAGCATCGGAGATCAGACTGTGGCAGGCGTCAGCTTCTTCATAATTTGGGAGGACGAGGAGGCCTGTGACATCTGAACGGAGCTTGCAAGTGAGGGTCCCAGGTTTGACGAGCCCAGGAGAAGGTGTTCAGGGCAGAGCAAGCAGCACAGGCAAGGCTAGGGTGTCTGGGACCAGTGGGCTGTGTGTGGGGTGGGGAACAGTCCCGGCCACGAGGTGGGGAGAGTGGATGGGAAGGCAGAGAGGGCATCTTCCGCTCTGCATTCCGGGAGCCGCTCCAGGAGCCTGTGGGACATGCTGGTAGCCCAAACCACCCGTGTTTATGGGGCCGACAACTTCCACCACACTCCAGCGGCAGGAAGGCCGTGGGGCACCCCAGGTGCTGGTTTGGGAACCGAGCCCTAGAAACTCTGGACCCTGCCCCAAGGGGCTCCCAGGCCTGGTACTACAGGAGGGCAGCACGCCCCGTGTGCACACGGGCCAGCACAGCCTGCGAGCCACCCAGGGTCGGGCATGGGCGTCGGTAAATGCCACATGAGGGCGACAGCCCCGGGAGTGCTCCCAAGCCCTCCCAGGCCTGCCATGTTGGGGGCAAACGTCTGGAGGAGGGACTGTCCTTGCAGCCCCCAAGGGCGGGGTGCACACACATCTGGGGCATTCAGAATTACCGGGAGACGCGTCGGCTCCTTACCACGCAGCAGGGGTGCCGTGGTGCCACGGGTGGGAACGGACATCCCCAGTCCTCCCGGGAGCACAGCCCGTTTTACGGAAGAAACAAGGAGTAGAAGAGAAAGCAGGGCCCCGGTGACCGCAGCTCAGAAGAGCCACGGGGTGTCCGGACTAAGGACCCTCCCCGAGGGCTGAGACCCTCCAGTGCTGTGCATGGGATCGGACGTCCTGCCAGGGGGGACGGACCGGGCAAACTGCACAGGGCCTGGTTGGCTGGTGGGCGCACAGCCCCATCGTCACGGTCATCGGGGCTCCAAGAGGGTCGCTGGGCTGTGGCACACGGAGCTCTGGGCTCAGGGCTGGAAGTCAGGCGTCCTGGCTCTCCTCTCTGAGCCTTGGTCTCCTTTTCTTCTAAAGGCAACCCCAGTGGTCCCCAGAAGCCTGCCTTGCGACTCGGGGGACAGGGATTGTATGGGCAGAGCCAGAGAAGTGCCAGCAAAAATGACGGGATCCGGCATCACCAGGAAGAGAACACAGATGCGCACGAGCAAACCCGGGAGGTTCTGTCTGAAAACCCCAACGGGACTCACCTTCCAGGGTCAGGAGCAAATGTGGCAAGACCACAAGGAAAGGGGCACTCCAGACAAGGGGGCGGGGCCATGCCGTGCGGTGGGGGCCCCAGGGGACATGGAGCATACCTGCCTGAACCACCCCCAGCCGTCCCAGCCAAGGACGGCTTTGCACATGGCCAGTGTCTCCTGGGGGGCAGCGTCGCCCTGGGTCGGGAACACCGGAGGTGATCATCTGCCAGCTGGCCCCTTCATGGCCAGGGATGCCTGGAACAGGACCCCATGGAGCTCTGCAGGGAGAAGCCATGAGGCCCCAAACCTGCCGTTCTGGGGAAAGGCCACTGACTCCTCTTCCAAAGGCTGCGTCAACTCCCCCTTGATCTCCTCCTCACAAGATCTGGCTCCCCTGGGCTCCGGTTCCCATGAGAGCACCTTCCGCGCTGGCCTCCCACCCCGAAAGTGATGGCCACAGCCGGGTGTGCCCTGGTAGAGAACCTGGGCCGACCACGTCAGGGGGCCATGGCAGCATCCTCGAGAGCCTGGTGTGCCCCCGCATCTGGCCCTCCCAGCCCCCACACCTACTATTCCCCCCCCCCCGCTACCCTGGCTAGCCGCAGACGGCTGCACCCCTGCACTCCCCCTCGCCACGCTCTGCTCACCCCCAACGTGGCTCTCTCTGTCCTCGGCAGACACCCCGAAGACAGGACAGCCCAGCTCCCCAAGCAGGTGGGCCCACAAGGGCTAAGGCAATGCTTCCTGGTCCACAGAGACGCTCTGCCCACTCCCTCCGGAGACCTACACCAACCCCACATCGCATTCTCTGCCGCACACGGCTGTGGAGCCCGTGCCTGCCGCCTGGCTGTGGCCTCCAGCCCCTCCCCCCGGTTGGCCCACCCTGGCTCCTTGGCATCCCTGGGAGGCAGGACACCATGCCCAGAACCAGGGCACAGAGGGCGGAGGGAGGTTCATCCAAGACCGTACAGCTGGCCGTCGGCGGGGCCGGGAGCCCACCAGGCCACTCTGGCCCCAGCACCAGACCCCAGGAGGTCACACCTGTCTGCTTCCGGTTACCCTGTTCGCTGCTTGTGCACAAACATAAACTTTCCCACCCACTGCAGCTCCCAGAGGGCAGGCCTGGTCCTGGGCAGATCTAGAAGCATCTGTGGGGGGAAGGTGCACCCCTCAGAGCCGGCTGCAGACACGGGGCGCTGACCCCCCGCCGAGTCCCGAGCCCAGCGTCCATGAGTGGGTGGGCACCGTGTGTCTTGCACTTCGGCTCCGTGCGGGGCAACCCCAGCGCAGGGCCAGGGCTTCTGGGTGACCAGAAGCGGCACACGCATCTCCAGACGGGGAGGCCGAGGCCCAGGAGGGGCGGCCCCGTTCCCACGGCGGCAGGAGCCCAGGAAAGAACGGGCTGAGGGGCTCCTCTCTGCAGACGGTGGCCTGGAGGGAGGGTCCCGGGGACGATCCCGGGGAGGCTTGAGGGGAGGCCACACTCCACCACGTGCCCACAGGAGCTGCTCAGCACACGGAACTCCCTCCCAAATTTTTGCAGGGCCCTGGGCTCCAGCTGTGTCCTTCCCTTTTCTGGATCTCAGCGCACAGAATGGGCTGGAAGAGATGCCTGGACGTGTCCACCCTCGGGCCACACAGGAGGGGCCGCGTTCGGGTGAAGGCCACGGCAGCAGCGAGCGTCAATAACGCATCATCAACGTGACTACTACTGTCTGACTCTCCGCGGCACCAACGGCTGCGGGCTCCCCAACAGCTGTCTGCGCGGGGCCCATGGCCCTGTGCCTCCACACCACACGGAGAACTCCTGCCCCCAAATAACTACACGGTCAGGCGCGTCATCATAGAGGCTCAGAGACTGAACTGCCCCAAATCACACAGCAAGGAAAGCATGGAGCAGCTCGAGTCCCGGGCCAGCAGCCTCCAGTGCCGTCCCTGGTCACCCCGCACGCAGCCCCGGGCAGGAGCACGGAGGCCAGCCTGCCGCTGGGTCAGAGCGACACCGCCCAGCCCCGGCCCCCAGCCCCTATGCCACGCCAGTCCCATCTTGTAGGGCAACAGGAGCAAGCAGGATGTTTCCCAGGAGAGAAAGTGTGGCAAACTCATGAACCTGAGGACAAAGTAGATGCTCAATAAAACACATCCCATCCTGCATCCCGCTCCGAGCAGGTATTTCCTGGGTGGGAGCTCCTTCCCCACTGACCACCTGTGCTAGAACTTGGGAAGGCACACCTTCGAGAACTCGAGGCAGAGGCACTCCCGGGTGCCTCCATTGGTTAAGCGTCTCCTTTGGCTCAGGCCATGATCCCAGGGTCCTGGGATCGAGTCCCTGCTTCCCCCTCTGCCTGCCAGTCCCCCTGCTTGAGCTCTCTCTCCCTCTGACAAATAAATAAGTAAAATCTTAAAAAGATAATAACTTGAGAGCGTTCTCTGGCTGGCTGGCCGGCATTAGACACGGTGAACATGTGAAGATGTATTCGTGTCACTGGTACGTTTGGAGCCTCCTGCATGGCTGAAGTTTGTAACCCAGGGAGGCAGGCTGGTGGCGGGCAGGGGACGTGACTGGACCCATTCCCTGGTTTTAATTGGGGAATGTCTGTTCCTTAGACGGCCCTTCCCTGCTTCCCACTTGCTGAGTTCCAAACAGTCATTCGTTCAAAACAGACAGAGGCTGGGGCTGTGCGCGGGGGCGACCACACACACTAGCGGTCCACACACGCCCCAGCAGGGGCCACACTCAGAGAGGCTGCAGGGCTGCAGAGGGACGCCTAGAACAGGGGCTGAGGCCCGCCTGCCTGAAAGCCAGGGCTGTGAGCAGTGGGGCAGGAGCTGTCCTGGAGGGGGAGGCGGTGGGCACTGGGCCTGTGGAGCTGCCCACGAAGAACTACGGGGCACAGGAGTGTTCATACAGCCCAAAGGTAGGCAGGCTGCTGCCTGGGGACAAGGAACGGGACGCAGAGCCTGGGCTGCAAGACAACAGATGATCCAGCCAGAGACATACTTGGCCTGGACCATACCAGTGCTCACCTCAGGGGATGGAGGGAGCCTGAGCACAAGCCAGGCCTTCAGGAGCAGGTGGGACAGGCTCCCTTACAAAATCAGAAAGTCACAGAACAAACAGAAGAGAATGACCATGAACTTGCAGATGGTGGTGGAGGGGGTTGGGGGGGAAGGGGTGGGAGCAAACCTGGGGAGCACTGGAAAGGGCATACTCAAGGAACTGGTGAGGCCACCGTACTGGAGGAGGCAGGCAAGGTCCTGAATGACATGGCAAAGGACTAGGACAGTTGCCCACGGCCAGCGCTGACCAAACCTGCCACGTGGAAGCCAGCACGTCCTGGGAAGGAGCTCAAGAGCCAACTCCAGGGAGGGCCCAGTGCCAGGTGAAAGGACCCGGCAGATGCAGGACTCCTCAGCACCCCTGAGAGGCAGGTGAGGACCATTCACCTGGAGCAGCCGCATCTGTCACCCTCAGCCCTGACAACCCCTGGGACCACGCCCCTCAGAGCACTCTGGAGCCCGTCAGAGACCAGAGGAAGCTGGATCCTGTTTGTCCTGTTCCGTTTTTAACAAAGCCTAGAAAGCTAAACCGCCAGCAACACTAAATTCAGGAGCTGGTCGCCCGATCAGCGTAACCTAATGGGCTCTCCAGGGGGCGGGGTGCGAAGAAATGCCGCCGGCCCGGCATCACACTGCTCCCGGCTACGGCAGCCGGCACAGAGCCGAGGAGGGCGGCCTCGCTCTACCCGCACTTTACCTGCACTTTATCCGCATGGGGTCCGTCCTGGTGTCACAAGTCATTAGGTACAAAGTGGACTAAACTTACATTTCTAAATTCAGTTAAGCAAATAAAAGTTGTTGGCTTTCGCATAAACACTCCGAGGTCTAGAGCATTAAGATCCAGAATGTGCTCCAAGCAATTTTAATCAATTAAACCATAACCTGACTTCATGGCGGCGGCGGGGGTGGGGGGGCGGGCGCAAGCACCCAGAGGCCTTGAAGCCACAGACAGGAAGTCCTCTCTGCTGCACCAAAAAGCAGCCCTTCTGGAGGGACCCCAACAGTGTCTCTGGGGGACCGCCTGGCCTTGAACATGCTCTGCATGACAGGGAGCTCACCACCTCGCGGGACAGCCCTGCTCTGTATGCCACCAGCTCCAACCACACATCAGTGGCTCTGGATTCTGCGGAGTTTGCACTTCTCCAGCTTTATCTTCTACTTCCGGCCGTCACTCTGCCCCCAGACATCCCGAGGCCCCTGAGGACGGTGGCCCACGCTGCCACCAGGTCAGGGCCCCTGAGTTTGTCAGTCAGGAAGGAGGGTCCGGACACCAGGAGCTGCCGGGCCCTTGAGCCCAGGACATCCAGCGCCGGCTCCTTGTGGAGTGGGCTGTGCCAGGAAGGACACAGAGGCAGGCGAGCTGGAGCTTTTAGTGTCAACTCTGCTTCCACCTGCTTTTTACACACGTGAGTGCTGTCCCCCGCTTGGGGGAGACCGCGCCAACCCCCGCCCCACCCTGCCGCGCCCCGGCATCTGCAGCAGCCCCTGCTTCTGCTCTCAGCACCACAGGGAGTGGGTGACCAAGCTCTACGGGAGCTGCCAGGGTCCACGGCCGTTCAGCCTCGCCCTGGAAACACACAACACCCACCCAGGAAAGGGCACCACAAGTGCACTGCAGAGGCGAAACACTCCTCTGAGACCCAACGGGTACGTAATGCATCTCGGGCCCTGAGAAAGGCTCATAAAAATAATGCACGTTGTAAAAATTTGGGGAAAATACCTAAAAGTATACAAAGAATGTAAAAATGACTCATAAACTCAGCACGCTGCGCTTAGCTACAAAGACGGCTCTATTTCCTGATAGTACTTTTTCCACTTTTTTTTTTTAAACTGGGATCATACAGTACTTACATTTTTATATCCTTATCACTTTGTTTTATGTAGTAAAAATGTTTCCAATTGATCCACCCGTCTGCCTTTTAAGTAGCTGCCTAGTACTCCAGCCCGGGCCTCCCACAGCCTGCCTCCCCCACTCCTGCTGCGGGAAGTGGGGCTTGTGATTAGGACACAGTGAACCTCTCCACTCACAGACCGTCACTGTTTGAACAGACAGTTCTCTGACTTGTCACTTGAGGGAACCCTGACTGACGACGGCCAGTCCGGCTCCCCTGTGGACTTCTCCAAGTCTTTCTGCATTTTTTTCATCATTAACAGTCACATTTTGTCATGTTCATGGCTACTCCTAGGAAAAGGAACACAACAGCAGCCTCACGTTTGGGGAGCCCCTGCAGGTTGAGCCCTAGAGTGTCCTAAGCAAGGGCCCCGGAGCTGTGCCCAGACACTGCAGTCCTTGAAAGGACTCCCTTTAGCATAAACTCAGCCAGTCAAGAGCTGGAAGGAAGAAGGAGGTGCTCAGTGCTCTGTAAACATCTGTGAGAGGACAGCCCTCTGAACAATGCATCGGGAGGACTCGGGGATGCGGGTTAATGGACAGGAGGAGGGAACTGAATTTGAAGCAAACACATTCAAATCAGTAGTGTGCCTGGACCCTAGACCCGTCCCCAGGTGGGCCTGCCAGACCCGCAGCACCATGTCTTACCCCACAAAGCAGGGTCACCAAGCACAGTGACAGCAGTCCATGTGGCTTCCTTAAAACACACGAAGAAACCAGAGCAAGTTCTTTCTGCCACAAGAAGAGGCTTTCCCCGACTCAGAGTTTACTAAGATACCATCAAAATCAGAGCCCATGCAACTATGGGTTCGTTTTTTCTTTGCCTTGGACAGAAGGGCATTTAAAGAAAACCCAAAAAGGTAATGTCTTAGGGATTTTTTTTTAATATTTTATTTATGGGGCGCCTGGATGGCTCAGTTGGTTAGGCAACTGCCTTTGGCTCAGGTCATGATCCCAGGGTCCTAGGATCAAACCCCATGTCCGGCTCCTTGCTTGGCAAGGTGCCTGCTTCTCCCTCTCCCTCTGCCTGCTGCTCTGCCTGCTTGTGCTCTCTCTCACTCTCTGTGAAATAAATAAATAAATTTAATAAATAAACAAATAAATAAATAAATAAATATTTTATTTATTCGCCAGAGAGAGAGAGAGCATGCAAGCAAGCACGCACAGGCAGGCAGAGAGGCAGCAGAGGCAGGGGGAGAAGCAGGCTCCCCGCGGAGCAAGGAGCCCGATGCGGGACTCAATCCCAGGAAGCTGGGATCATGACCCAAGCCGAAGGCAGCCACCCAACCAACTGAGCCACCCAGGCGTATAAGGTCATTATTGGGCCCCTAATGCTACCCTGGAACCCAAGTGCACTCTGGGACTGTCCCCTGGAAAGCGAGGCGGAGGTCTAAGCATGGCTATGAGACTCTGCCATGCACACTGCAGATCCCGACAGCCAGAGTGGACCCCAGCACTACACACCAAAATGCCTTAGATGTGGTGGCTTTTTCAGCTGCCTCTTTGAGAAGGGGGACCCTAAATGGCACGTACCAAATACCCCCTTGTGCTGAGTTATCTGTCTTGGGCTGGGAGTGGCTGGAGGGCAGGGCTATGGTCTGAGCCTACCTCACTCCTAATAGCTACTCTGACGCCTGACACAGAACAATCAGTAACACAGGCTGAATTTTGTTAAGTGGGAGACGTTGAGGACTCCCTTCCTCACCCTTGCTCTACCAGTCTTGGTAACAGAGCTGACCGGGCCACGGGTGACACCGGCCACTGACACCAGGCAAACCGAATACATTCTGCTCCTTTCACAAAGCCACACTTGCTGGCCACAGGCCACTTGAATGGCTCTGTACTCTGCTCTTCCCCAACCCACCCCACAAGACAGGAGGGGAGCTCTTCCCTTGAGCTGTGCTGCCACAAGGTCCCGAGCAGGGCTTGGCTGGGTCTCTGGGGCCCCCAGGGGTCTGGGGCCAGGGTGCACCCCTCTCCACAGCCCAAGAAGCGGTCTTCAGAGGTGACCAAGCGAAGACTCAGGGGCCCTCTGCAGTGGACAGACCTGTGTCCACCAGGGAAGAAAAGCTCAGTGTCCCCTCTCCCGGTGCCAGGAGGATGAGGGGCTGGTCTGCGCTGGGGACAGAGGAGAGGGCCACGTGGAAGGAAGCTGGCTACCCCAGCAGGCAGGAACTGGCAGCCGGGCAGACGCACCCCGTCCATACCTGGAAAGCCATTTGACTTTGTAAGCAATGCCTCGGAAGCAGAAGGCATTACTGTCGCTTTTATAACTAAAACGGATAGGATGCTAAGACGGAGGCCTTAGTGGATAACCCACTTCTCACTTTGGGGCATTTGCTGCTGAACAGACAGAATCAAGGAGAAAAGCCCCATCGTTTGGGAGCAATCCCTGAGCAGCTGGCCCTCATCCCTGTCTCAGCCCCCGGCCCCCGGGGAGCCCCGAGGAGAGCCCCTTGCTGCTGTGTCGGGAAGGACGCACCCTCCACGTCTCGGAGCCCGGCTCTGCCAGTGCCACTCTGTGGTTGACCGCTCCCTCTTGGAGAAACTAAAGGAGCGCTTTAGAAGCTTGTCATTATGTGTCACCTCCACAGTTTACTCCCATTGCCTACAAGATCAATACGTCACCGTTCCACGGCTGCTAACAGTGAGTGGGCTCGGCCACGTGGCCCGGCAAAGTCTCCCCAGGAAGAACACATTTCCCACTGCACACTTCGTGCACTTGCAAACTTCACATCTCCAAGCACAGAGACCAAGTACAATCAGGTCAGTCGTCATTTGCCCGACACCGAGTTAAAGAAACCGGGTAACTGGATCATCCAGCCGGGATGTTCCCACTCCAGGCAGGAGGCCCGGCTACCACCCGGGCGTACGAGAACAACTAAAAACAGCCGCCCTCCTCAAACGCCACCGCCCTCGCCATAACCAAGATAAACAAACTTCACCTATTTCGGGTTTTTTTCTTTTTTTCCTTTTTTTTTCAATTTCAGAATGCACAGTGTACCAACAGGGCTGGGATGCATTTCACTCTTGACTGAGTACAGTAAGATTGCTAATCAGGATTACTTGATTCAGTCAACACTGATTTCAATAAAAAGACCCAAAAAATTATCATAAATATAGAGAAAGTGCGGGCGGCGGTGACAGGTGATTAAAATCTCATTCGCTTGGAATCAGCCTGCTTCATGGAGGCAGAGACGGGTCAGTCCCGATTCTGTCGCTGTGATCATTATCAGTGTGTCGGCAAGTACACCTCTGAGCACGGGCACACGCGGACACAAGAGGAACCACAGAAGGCATCACCGGGGCCCAGCAGGGGTGCAGAGCAACATGGGAGAGAGCGCCAGAAGGGGCGCCGAAAACTCAGGCGGACGGCATTTAGGGCTGTTTCAGTGGCGGAGACCGGCCTGCTTACCAGTACAGATGGCATTCGATTACAGAGTCAAATCAACTCCTTTACACACAAAAGAAGGAGAAAGGGCCTTGAGTCCCTCAGAAGCCACAGAGGGTCAATAGGCCTGGTGAGAAAGCGGGGATCCTGTTCCCAGCCCCAATAGACTCTGCCGGCCCCACTGGGGGAGCGTGTGAAGCAGTCTAAGACCCCAATGTCTCAAGGTATTTCCTCTGCTCACATCACCACCCAGACCCCAGTGGGGCCCTGTCCTCCAGCAGGGTCAGAGCCTTCCGGGAAAGAGCCAGGGAGTGGACAAGGACAGTGCTATGGACAGCTGGGCACCCCCTCTCACCCCTGCCCTGCCAATGTCAACCACTGGCATGATCTGCCCAGGGGACCCGTACCAGACTTTCTCATCCAACCCCTTCCCTCCTTCCCCCTCTACTCCACCTCTCCTGCAGTTTCATGGCTCCGGGGAGCACCATCCCCGGGGTGCAGAGCCCTCTGCTCCTGAGCCCTACCCAGAGCAGGGTTACCAGACTCATCAGTGAAACCATAGGACACCCGGCGGAATCTGCCTTTTAGACAAGCAAGGACTAAAGTTTTTGGATAAGTATATCCCAAATATTGCATGAGATATACTTATCCTAAAACCTTGGCCCTTGCTTGTCTGAAAAGCAGATTGCACCCGGCGTTTGTGTTTTGCAGGGCAGTCCCAGCCCTGACTGTGAATCACACCCTCCTCTCCAACCACTGTGCCTAGAGGCCCATCTGTCTGTCTGCCTTGTAGCATCACCTCCATCCCTCAAGACCTGAGAGGCCTTCCCGCTCTCCAGGCTGCAACATCCCTTCCTCCTGGGCTCACCAAGGGACTCAGGGCAGACCCCCGTCCAATGCTTGGTGCAGGTGCAGCCAAAACGGAGCCGGCCTTGGGTTCCTTGGGGGCACTTGTCCCTTGTCCACAGTAGGTGCTCAGTCAGTCACCGGGGACCCTAACTGAGGCCCCTTGCAGCACGCAGGGCATTCGTGCTTCTTACTGGATCAGGCCCTCCCAGGCGCTCCCTGCTCCTCTCTGGGTAATTGTTTGAGGCTGGCTCATTTGCATACTATTAAGTCGCACACTTAGTGCGGAGCGGGGAGTTTCTAAGTTCACTCCCCCTCGTTTCCCTCCAATTTCCGCCTGTTCCCTCACCAGCTCCTTCTGCTCCTGCTGGGAGAAGCCTGGAGGCTGCGAGCAAGGTGAGTGCTTCCACAGGCGCCACATCAGCTGACACCTCTGGTTCCACACTCGGTTCTTAGTGTCCCTCCTGTGGCCAGACCTGAGGTCAGCAGGATGCACAGCTGGCACCGTGGAGCCTCAGGCCCGCCCTCACAGAAGTCCGAGTTCATTCTGCATGCAAAGCCAGGCCTCTGGAACCTTCAAGAACCTTCTAGAGCCCTTTGTATCTCAGCACATCATGTCCGGATCAGAAGGCATACCATTCTTGCCTTCAGCAGCTCCCTGTTTGTGTGCCTGGCGGTGATCTAGTCAGACTGTGGGAGCCCCAGGAATCCCTACTGTCCTCATCAGACAGCCTGAGCTAGGGAGCAAGAACAGGAAACAGCCCCCTGGGCTGCTTTCTTACAGGGGAGATTCAGGAGGGCTGCCTCACACTGTCGACACCAGCACCCAGAGTCGAGTCTGTGACGGGCCGCCTGAGACCTTCTCAGCTGTCCGATGGGGATGATGGGCCACACTGTGCCTGGCGTGGTGGGAGAGGGAGCACCCCGGGGCCATCATCCCAGACGCAGGTGAGTCCTGCCTCTCCTATGAACACCAGCCAACAAGGATCTCCTTGAAGGCACAGGAGGGGCCCACGCCCGTGGGGTTCTGGACCAAGAACAAGCTTCACAACTAAATACAAGGCCAAGAGCTCAAGGGGAAGGGTTAGACACATACCCCCGACGAGGCTGACATGCTGAAGGCTGGGGCACCTCCTAAACAGGCCGTGGTGCCTGGCACCAAGTCTTCACAGTCACCATTCCTAGCAAGAGCCCGGCCACGGTAGGTCATCATTGGTGCAGACAAGCCCAGAGACCTGACCCACACACAGAGGGTCACTGTCACAGGGGACTCAGAGGCCTGTCCAGCTCAGACCACAGTCCCCGCTTCACTATGCGAGCCACGGCAAGGGACCACGGGGAGAAAGGAGAGCTCAAGACCCAGGCAGATGATGGGAGATCCGCCCTTGGCGGGGCAGGCCCCACAGAACCCCCAAGTGCTCCAGGGGCCCCTCCTCCACCATCCGCCCCCCAGAGGGCGAGGCTTCCTAGAGCCCCACCCCCACACAGCCTGTGCCCAAGGCTGGCTGGATGGCAGGGGCCCCAGACGCTGCAGCACAGTCTCCAACAGCACCGACTGGAGTTACAAACCACAGAACCGTTACGGAATCAAACACGTCGAGACCTATGACTGCAGCCCCAGCCTGGAATGTCCTCTCCTGCCGCTGAAGCTACACGGCAGCCCGGACGGGTCCCCCTCCCTGGAGGCGAGGCCAGGACTTGGCCCAGGTCACCAGCTCGCACCAGGTGGGCTCTGCCCACTCTCCCCGCCACTGCACAAACCTCCGATCTGTCCCAAGGAGCAGGGAGGGCCAGGAGGCGGCCTCTCTCTAGTGACGAGGTCTAGAGCTCAGAGCACAGAGCAGTAAGAGAAGGGCGGCCCGGGGTACTGAGAGCGGGAGGGCACATGTGGGCCGGTGCAGGGGGGCACTGGTGCAGCAAGGTCAGGGAGCAGACGTCCACAGGAGCAGACGGGACTGGGGGGTGCCCGCTTTGCCAAGGAAATCCCTAACTCTGTAGAAGGTTGTGCCCTGGGACCTGCCAAGTGCTGGGCTGCACGTGGCTAAGCCCCACAGGTGCACGTGGCGGGCTAGGACAGGAGACCCAAGGTCAGCTGCACCAGAGCGCAGATGGGATCCCTGGAAACCGGAGATAGCAGAACACACCCATGCCTCGGAGGCAGCGGGAGCCTGAACCTGCGCTCGGGATCCCACAACTCAGAAGTTCTAAGTGGCAAGGAGCTCACAGCCGGAACAGGACGGGGCCTGGAGTCCCAAAGCTGGGGAGAGCCTCGAGTCTGGGCAGCAGGTGGGGCATGTCCCACGGCACGAACAGCGGAAGGATGAGCGGTTGGGTACCCCAAGGTTCAGAGAAGCTTCCTCCCTGCCCCGGGGAGGTGCCAGGGGATCCGAAGCAGAAGAGTTCAATGGACCCCAGTAAGAAAAATGAGCAGGCCTTATGTCCCATTTCCTGGCTTTCAGACACATCGGCCGTGTTGCAAACCCAGGCTCCCACTGGAGGCCCCCATGCGCCCATCCGCACGGGTGCATGTGTGCCAAGGGGCTCCCCGTGAGCTTGGGGCAGCATCACAACTGGGGATGCTGGGGAGGAGAAAGACCACCCATCCCTCACCTTCCGGGGGGCCCTTGGCCTAGTCTGTCCCCGCACGGAATCTGGGTCCCAAGTGGGGTCCAGCAGACACCTCCTCCCCCCACCATGGCCCACCTCCAGGCCACCCAACAGGAGCCACTTCAAGGAAGCCCCAAGTCCCTCCCCAAAGCCAGCAACCCCCCAGAACACCATACCTGACCATTCCTGAAGGATTTCCTGGTGAAACCCCTCCTTCCAGCCTCTTTTACCATCTCAGCCCTCTAAAAGGTGAAGCAGGATGAAAAATCACCCTTTTCCTAAATAATGTTGTTTTCTCTTAAGTGGGCACAGGGACCAATTTTGACAAAACATAGGAGTCAGAAGACTTAGAAGCAGCACGAGCTCTTTGCCTTTGCACCACATACACAGTCTGTCCCCAAATCAGGCAAACTGTGCAGAAGCCCCCACATAAGCCTCCTCCGGGAAACCCAGGGAGCACCTTTCTACCACTCGGGCAAGTTTTCTGCTGGAGGCCGCTCCAAGAGGGTGCCCTGGTGCCTTGCACGTGGCTTTCCCAGGGAAGCCCCCTAGTAAATATCCAGCATTCTGTTCTAGAATGAAAACCAGCGGGTCTTTTTTATTTTAAGTTGGGGGGTGAAAAAAGGACATGATGAGACTTTGGACAGGCAGGACAAGCCGGCAGGACTGCGGCCACCTGGCAGGGGCAAGGGGCCATCCTCAGCAGGGGCCACCTGAGAGGGAGGACCCATGTCTGGAGGACCAGAGCACTCACACTCGTGAAGCACTTAGAGACCACGGAGTCAGGGAGGAGAAGGCACGATGCTCTCCAGGACCTTCATGGCTCCCAAAACCAATCTGGGGAGGCGGCAGAGCTCTGGGGGGCAGGGGGAAGCAGGGCGCACCCACGGGCCAGCCTCCTGGATCCCATCACACTGACAGAGGATGAAGACGTGGGCTCACAGAAGTGGACAGTTGGCATCTGATAACTCAATTATCCCAACTTGATCCTTTCAAAGCCTCCTTGAACCTCTGACCTGTCCCGCACAAACAAGGCCTCTTTGTGTCCCTCTCCTTCACATGGAACATGCCACAGTCACCCCACTGCACACGATAACTGGACACTCACGGTCACTCCGTTTCTGAAACGGACCGTCTCAGCCAACCCAAAGGCAGCGCTGACGCCCGGTAACGGCACAGACAGTTTTCTAAAACTGTTCTTTGCAGGAGCAGAGGGGACAGAACAAAGCCACGTTAAAGCCGGCTTCTTGGGGAAGGAAGCCAGCATCTGATTGGCAGCCTCATTGTCCTCCGCCACTGTCCTGCTGCCACTCACCCCTCCCCCTGTTCAGTGGCCTCCCTGTCACTTCACAAGGGACTGACAACATGCTGAGAACTGGTTAAGATCTGAAAACAGGGGCGCCTGGGTGGCTCAGCTGGTTAAGTGACTGCCTTCGGCTCAGGTCATGATCCCAGAGTCCTGGGATCGAGTCCCGCCTCGGGCTCCCAGCTCCACAGGGAGTCTGCTTCTCCCTCTGACCTTTTCTCCTTTCACGCTCTCTCTCACTATCTCTCAAATAAATAAATAAAAATATATTTTTTAAATCCTGAAAACAGGTGCACGTGGGTGGCTCAGTGGGTTAAGCTTCTGCCTTCGGGTCAGGTCATGACCTCAGGGTCCTGGGATCGAGCCCTACATCGGGCTCTCTGCTCAGCGGGGAGCCGGCTTCCTCCTCTCTCTCTGCCTGCCTCTCTGCCTGCTTGTGATCTCTGTCTGTCAGATAAATAAAATCCTTAAAAAAAAAAAAAAAAAAAAAAACCGAAAACAGTAACAGGACTTAAACCTACACTAACAATTCCAGACTTCCTCAGGAGTAGAAATAAGGAGCAAAGACCCAGAGCGTCCTCACCACGGCCGGCCGTTCTCCCTCAAGGCAGGGGAAGCTCCCCGCGCATTAAGTTTCCTGCTCTTTTGTTGTTCTTTCGTTTTGTTTCTGTTTGACCAAATCCAGAGGAAAGTGGTTCACAGGAAAGCAGGCCAGTGCGAGCCAACGATGGCCGCCGTAGCATTCGCATCCGCTACGAGAGACGCCCGGGACGCCCTCCCTGCACCTCTGCCTTTCCCTCGTCGTGGGGCTTTGGCAGACGGAAGCCCTTCCAGGACTTCTCACCATGAGTGGAATCAGAATTCCACGTAGAACTAGAAACCCGAGTGTGTCCGCAGCAAACTCGGGTCACACACAAGCTGACGCTGGATGACGTGTGCATTTCCGCGGGGCCGAGGACGGTACCGGCTCCGTCGCCGCACGTGCGCAGAGACCTCTGATGACTGCCCTCCGACGCCTCCATCAGGGCCCGTGGGCGCGGGGTCCTGCATGAGAGGGTCTCCTGTGTCCTGCCCGCCTGCAGCCCCCTCCGGAGAGAACCCCCCCCCCGGCGCCTCTCCTCGGATGGGGATGCTCTCGGCCAGCAGCATTGTGAGTGCAGAGCTCCGGACGCATGATAGGAGCCCAAACGCTCAAGTGCGCCCATCGGACCCAAGTCCACACCCACATGCAGACCCACGCCTCTGTCCACACAAACTCTCCCCAGGGACACCGGGGCCGTGCTGCGGACACGTGTGCACACATACGACCGCACGTCGCACACTGCCCTCGCCCTGCTTCGTCTTCCTCGGACCCCAGGCTGTGAGACGTCATCACAAATCCCCTCTGAGGGGGCAGAGCGGGGCCCCCCAGGTCCTACCAGCAGCTCAGACTCGAGTGCCCCGGGCCGCCAGGACGCGAGTGCCACAGGCCTCCTGGGGCTGCAGAGGGCAGAGTCATAAGTGCCCTGACTAACAGGGGTACATGGATGAAGAGGCCCCCAGCGTTTGGGGTTCAAATCCCTGCCGTGCCCCTTCCCAGCTGAGCGACCTCAGATAAGCTTCTCAAGGTCCCCGGACCTGAGGGGTTACCATATTATCGTCGGATCTGGGCTGTTGGAGGCCTATCCCTCAGTAAGCGCACAGAATACATGAGCCACTCTTGCTTTCCCTAGTTATGGTGTCAGAACTGTCACAATGGGGTTGCCGCCCCATTTACCTCCTCACACTCGCTGAGAAGGGGAAGCAGGCAGGCGAGGGAGGGAGAGACGCAGCCTCGCCCTGTCCTGCTGGCAACCGGGAAGGTCTTGGAGCCTCCTCCCCAAAGAGGGGTGGCCCAGGAAGGACCAAGGTGAACACCCACCCCAGAAACCTATCACCAGGGCCTTCTCTGACACCCACCCCTCACCCCTGCCGGCCTGGGCGCCCAAGGCAGGCCACGAGCAGCTGCGGGCCTGGGGCCTCGGTCTAGAGCTGCCCCAGGAGGAGCAGGACCATCTACCCGTCAGGAGACAGGCCTGTCCTCTCCCTGGAATGTCTCTTGGAAATGGGGTGACAAAGCAGGAAACATAAACCAGCCTACCTCAATAGGTAGGTCGAGAGGCGAGAAGTCGCCACTAAGTTCGGCTGCTGGCAGGCGTCACATTGGAGGGAGGAAAGGACCTTGTGGCGGCTTAGTGAGACTTAGCAGGGATCTCAGCTTACGGGGCGGCGGAGGGTGTCAGGACGAGCCAGGCCGGGGCTCCGGGCCCTCGCTCCATGGCCAGAGGCGGGACAGCCTCAGAACGTGTGGCTGGACCCACGCACACTTTGTTCTGCCTGGGTCGGCACATGCGGGCTGCCACGCATGGAAGCCCATGGAAGGAGCCCAGCAGCCTCTCCTGAAGCCTGAGGGGGCCTCGGCTTCTAGAACATCCACACCCAAGAACGGCGCCGGCCCCCAGGCACAGAGGGGAATGGGCTGCGGGAGGGGTGGTTTGGGGCCACAGCCATGGGGCTTTTGGGATACAGAGCCTGCACCAGGCCTGGGTTTCAGAAAGCAGACACAGGGAGGAACCTCCATGGCCAAAGGGCCATGCAACTCCAGTGGCTGAAGCCATGCACGGTGGGGGGAGTGAGAGGTAAAGGATGAGCAGGACTCGGGAGGGCCGCACCAGCGGGAGCAGCAGTGAGCACACAGCCAACCTCAGAGCACCGTGACCTGGGGCAACAGGGTCAGGCTGCCCTGCAGGAGGATTTCTGGATGGGGACAGGGATGGGCCCTGGTAAAGGCACCACGGAACGGCTCTGCAGAAGTGGAAACTCCCACAGGCGGGGGGAGGGGGGCGGGGGAGGTCGGGAGGGTGGGCAGACCCTGGCTGGGTTATACCAAGGTCGTGCAGAGCGGGGCTCCATCTAGACACAGGGGAGCAGGGAGAGTTCCCTGAGGCAGCTATGCAGGGAGGGAGGCCACTGATGCAAAGTGGGCACCAGTATCACAGGCCTGCTCTCAAGACCCTCCAGCCATGAGAGGAACGCCTCGTGTCATTAGAGCCTGGCCCCACGTTCAGGGCACAGAGACCTGTCCAGCCTCCAGCTGCTAACGATGGTTTCTGACTCACGGATTGCTTTTCATTCACAACAACTTTTAGGAAGATAAACCTGTGGTGGTATTTGGGGGGGGATCTACACCTCTGTGGATGGTCAGTGATTTTAAGAACGGCCCCCCAATGGGGAACACAGCGACTGGGATGGCCAGGCCTCTTCTTCAGCCCCACGGGTCTCTGCCCCAGGATAACAATCGAAGACACACAAATATAAGGCCTCCGAAATCACAGAAACAGAAAAGGCATTCATTTATCACCGGTCCCGGTGGGAAATGCTGTAGTTAGGTAAATTCCAAACAAAACAAAACACATCTCATTTGCTACCGCATCCCTTCCAGAGCTCCCAACCGCCCTAGGCCTGTAAGGATGCCCCACAGAACGCAGGACAGCAGCCAGGAGTTCCAGAACCCACAGGTCAAGTCAACCTGCAAAGCAGGTAATTCAGGCCCCGGGGGCATTGGGAGAAATGAGGAGCCCTGGAGAGATGGCATCTCTGCTTTGTTGTTGTTGTTGTTTAATTAAACTCAGAGAGACACACAGATCACAGGTAGGCAGCGAGGCAGAGGGGGCGGGGGAGCAGACTCCCCGCTGAGCAGAGAGCCTGATGTGGGGCTCCATCCCAGGACCCCGGGATCATGACCTGAGCTAGAGGCAGAGACTTAACCCACTGAGCCCCCTAGGTGTCCTGGCATCACTGGTTTTTGAAGTGCGTAAAAATAACATTTACTTCTAAACAATGCCTGCCTGCTGACAAAG
The DNA here is from genome assembly GCF_020171115.1 of Neogale vison. Taxonomy (NCBI): domain Eukaryota; kingdom Metazoa; phylum Chordata; class Mammalia; order Carnivora; family Mustelidae; genus Neogale; species Neogale vison. The sequence continues at coordinate 237,736,288 of NC_058092.1, forward strand.
CTAATGACTGCACTGGAATACTTCTCCAGTAAGATCTCATTTTTAAATGAAATCAATGAAACACTGTATTAAATATTTACAAACAACTCTCCTCCCAAACAAATTTAAATGGGTGGAGGGGTCAGGCGAGCATGTTTTTGTGCAGAAAGCTCAGGTAACAGGCTTTCGTCCTGAAACCCACTACCCTCATGCTCCACAGACGCCAGACCGCGCTGCGACGTTAAGTCCGTGGACTTTAGTGCAAGACACAGTCTAAGTCAGGGTACTTACTTATTTAGTGCTTTCTAATGGAGATTCTCCTCCAGATTCCTACAGGAAGGTTGCAGACAGGACAGATTCCAGACTCCATGGTTCTCAACCGCTCGGCCTGCGTGACGGAGGCGGCGGTGTGACCCCTCCCCCACCCAGCTGCTCAGAAAGCCGAGTCTTTCTTGCACACAAACAAGGCCAGCCCGGGTGTCCACGCCGCCAGGCGGCCCCTTCATTACAGCGAGGCCTGACCCGCGTTCCTAGTCGGAGGGGAATCCAGCGGCTCTCCACAGACAAATAAACAGCAAATACTTCCAGGGGACAGCCTTGTAGAACTGATTCCTTAATCAACAGTTAAAGAAGCAAATTGGATTTGCTCTATCACAAAAAAAATTAATCCCAGATTGTCGTTTTTGTCTTAAGTACAAGAAGGTTGTCTTATAGGCTTGGTTGGATAATTTCATTTTAAAAGTATCTCTAAAATTTGACATCCCTTGGGATTTGTGGTTTTCTCCATCATTATATAACTGTAAACTTCTGGATGTTAGAGATTGGATAATTTCTTTCAGCTGGACCTGGCCTCCAGTGCACTTGGACGCAAAAGATGAGCCCCAAACGCCCGCCAGCGTTACCAGCCGGGCTCAGGAACGAGACGGGTCCCTAGCATCCACACCGAAAGTTTCGGCGGGCAAGACGTCTCTTGTTTCTTTTCCTTACTACATTTTCTTCTCCCTCTGCCATTAGTTAAAAGAACTGTCAGGAATTCCTCCGACAGGCTGCGTCTACTCTAGCTAGTAACAACAAAACAGAAACCACGTCTCTTTAAGGCTTTTGGGTTCGATCCCGTGGAGCAGTATTTCCGTCTGTGCTCTCTGGAACCATATGCTCACACGACATTATGGAGGGAAGCTGGCCTTCAGCACACAACAGTCGTGGACTCACAGACCAGCCGAAACCGTAAAACGCTCAGTAAAACCAGCGGCATGCAAAATGCGGCGTGTGTCTCCACGGGTGAAATATTTCCCCAGACTCTCCCGCCCCGCGCGTGATTTCTGAGTTGATTAACATCGCACCTCTCGTGTTATGTTATTATGGCTTTTATGTTTTAATCCATTTTTTACACTGTGGGAGAAGGAAAAAATATCACTATTCTAGTAATCGAGTTATTCCTGTAAAATCCTAAATAAAATGAGAATTTTATTAAAGATATTTATCTTATACAACAAGAATAAAATCAATTTGTGCGGCCGGTCCGGCATCCAGTTACAATAACGTTAAAATATACTGTTTACGTGAGGGCGGGGCTGTTTCTCTTCTCGGATTGGTCAATGCAGAGAACACCCCAGTGCACTTCTTTCAGAATATTGGCTTGGTGGCTGGACATGGAGGAGAGCATTTTTATTGTTAATCAATGCCAATCAATTCTGAGCCTTGATGTTAAATAGGGATCAATATCACTGGGCTGCAGATGAGATCTGATTTCAATTGGTGAGCAAACCTGCACAAGTTTTTAATCATAAGGTAAATCAAGACCTGGAACATAAGTCAGATGAATTAATATCGGCCGTGCAGGACCTCTCTTGCCACTGATCCAGCACAAGGAAATTTCTGTCATATTTCATTATCACTCTTAGGGCGAGCTGAAGGCAGCGTTTGGGGAGCGTTTTCCTAGCGGAAGCTGGAGCGCCCCTCACACCGCGCAGCGAGTCCTTCCCGCAAGTGCAGCCCGCCGGTCCGCCGAGTATAGTTATACGTATGCCCCATGAATCTCATTTTATGCGATTAAGATCCATAAAAATTCAATAGCTTTTCTTCTGCAATTCACATTTTACCTGGTGAAATATCATAAGAATTTCATTATCTTTGCAGCTGTTGCCTAGGATCAAGCAAAGGTTATTACCCTCTTCGAAAACACTATAGAATATGTACGAAAATGTCAGGAGAACTGGGCATTTAAAGCTTGATTTTTTAAAAGAAAAACACTGTCTGAAGTTTAGAATAAACTGTACTTGACATTTATGTACCATGATGCATTTCTTGGTAAACTGATTTTGCAAGGAAATTCTTTGAATTCGACTCTGTGACTGGATTGTAAAAGGAAAAGGGAGAATGGGGAGGGGAGGGGGGTGGGTGGGGGCCGAGCAGGGGGGGCAGGGGGGAGGGAGATGCTGGAGCCATCCGAAACCCAAGCTCTGCCCACGTCAGACTGTATAGGATTTCTTAACCTTTCAGATAACCATCACAGGAAAGATAACTCCGGAGAACCCTAACCGATTGCCATGGCCTAATCCTATGGATCACTCAGGCCCGTTTAAAGCATTTGAAGAAAAATGGCCAGTGCAAAGGACGTGATTGATCAGAAAGCTCCGTAAATCATGTGGATCCGGTACAGTCCTCTGGCCTCCACTGCTAGGGTCCCATCTATGATGATAAATTAGCATTAGATGGAACCTAATGAGTTTACTAAACATTTGGGATTTGTGCTAATAAACTGGCTGGCTGTGAACTAGCAGAAGCGATGAGCAATCCCGGGGCTCCCTCTTATCTCTGTACATGACAGTTAAACCACGCTTCCAATCTGCGATCAATTCATCATCCGACATCATTGTACATTCTTCACAAAAAGATAATTACTGCTTCCCTGGATCAGAACACTCATATTTCCTTGCAATTGCTGGTCTTGATAGCAGGCACTGTCACCACTTCCTCCGAGCCTCACTGTACAGCTCTATTTATGATCATTATTTTCACCTAAACAAGCCTTTTTCCCCGACTTGATAACGAAACCTGCTATGATGAGAAGGGAACAGTTACGGCATTGTTTCCTCTGCGGAGTGCTTTTACGTTTAGTGGAGGCCGCTGACAAATATTTTATTCAGGGCATTAGTAAAAGTTTCCACTCGTTAGAAGATATCGCTTCCATTTCCTTCAAAAAAAAAATCCTGTTCCCAGCTCTGATTTGTTAAAAAACAGAAAGGGAACAAGAGTAAAAGCAAGTAATGTAACAGAGAATAAATCAAAACATGATTAAAAAGACCGTAGCAGGTCTCTAATCACGTGCCCCCGGCTCCGCCGCCTTCAGGTTACTAGACCCTCCGTCCTCGCCCTGCGAGGGTCTGCCCTGTCGACTGGTCAACTCTGTTTGACCCCCAGCACACGCAATAAATTACCGTAACACGCAACTCTGAAACAATGTAAATTAGTTACTGCTCACAGTCTAATAAATGGGAACAAATGTGTTTGGGGCTGGCAGGGGGTTCTGGATGCTCTAATTGCTGGGGGATAATTATCATGGGGTCTCGGGGAACGTAAGCAGGAGCCACTCGTCATGACAGACCCCCCAGCCCAGCAAATCGCTCCTGACCACAAGGCTCGTAACAGTCCCCTCTTCTTTTGCTTGAAGTTAAATATACTGAGAGACCTCGCTTCGTTCACAATCACATACGAAAGCCTGTACTGCAGAGCTTTATCTGGGATTGTCGTGGGCACGTGATACTCGAGGAGAGCTGGAAAGTCCAACACAAAAGCTTTGGTGACCAGCAGAAACGGGAGAGGATCAGCCCTTCGTGAGGGCAGCGGGAGAGGGCAGGGTCTATTTCTGAGCTGCACAAAGGCACACCTCTGGATGGGGAACCTGGCCGTTTATTAACTTGCATAGCTCATTTATTTGTTCAAAGTAATGATCTTTGGGAAAAGGGCTGTTATATTTAGAACCTGCTTGTCAAATTTAATAAATGATAGTTATTGCCATTTTTTCCCCTGAAAGCACTTTCCCAGATCCTTCCCACCTTCCCTGGGGTCCCCGCTGGCCAAGGACCGATGGGCAGCCGCATCTCGGTAACTGATGGCTGCTGCCCGGTGGCCGGATCAGGCCGATGACCTCGGACGGTGGGGATGAGCATCACGTCTAATCCAATCCCCCACTTATTTCCTGACCCAATCTTCCTGATGTCAGAGGACGAATCGCTTCATTGAGAAAATGGAAATGGACGGGGGAGCTCCCTTTGGCAGCGATTCCAATAACCAAATATCAGGATGGAGAGACGGGAGAGAGGCTGCTGGGGACCACCCCACCCCGCACACTGATCTGATTTACAAACCTCTCCTAATGCGAACCAAATGCTCTGGGTGTGAATTCATACTTAGCCATAAAACCCTTTCGTTGCTCTGTCTCGTATTAAATACCACATATAACTCTCAGCAGGTTTTATGCTGTGTTTCACTGTCAGCAATGGCTAAAGCTGGCCTAACATTTTGTTTGGCAATTAGGAAAATTTGTAGTTTAATTTATTAAACCAAAAAAGCCAACAACTATGCTGAATGCCGAATTCATGCCATTTTTAGGCCACAGTGTAGCACACTTGCCTTCCAATAATTTAATCATTCTCCTTCTATGGCCTATGCTATTTAAATATCCCAAAGAAGTATTACTTGGATGGAGAGAGAACCCTGATAATAAGCAAAATGGAGTCATGCCACTTAAACAAATTCTTGGTAAAAGGTGTGCATTTCTTTGCAAAGGAGCCGACTGCTTTTAAAAAAAAAAAAAAAAGAGGCGCTCCAGTGCCGCAATCGGTTAGCGCACAGTACTTATTTCTAAATAAATAAATAATGGGCCGGGCGTGTAAATTTCTAAAATCCACGAGAAACCCAGACAGTATCCAAAGATCCAAACAGCATGTCACTGTGTGCGGTGATAAGCACGCAAGTAAGGGAGTTTATTACAAAAACACAAGACATTAAATGAAAGGGAAAATATCACCCAGAAAGCTTTAAAAAAGGAAAAAAAATAGAAATTCCAAATGTATTATCCGTGGCTATAAAGCCACAAAAATACACAGAAGTTCTTAAATGTGGATTTTGTAAGTGAAAGAAACTAATCTGAGAAGGCTACGTTCTGTAGGATTCCAAATATATGCCATTCTGGAAAGGCAAATGTATGGAGACAGCAGAAGGAGGAGTATTGGTCAGGGACGATGGGTGCGGAGGCACGAACAGTGCACTGACACATAATATGACATAACTGTGGACTTTATGTACAACGTATCAGTGTTGGTTCATCAATTGGTAACAATGTGCCCACTCGCACAAGACTTTACCAAAAGGGACTGTGGCAACTTTGTACTTCCTGTTCCTGTTTCTATAAACCTTGAACTGCTCTAAAAAAATACAGTCTAGGGGCCCCTGGCTGGCTCGGTCAGTAGAGCATGGGGCTCCTGACAGGGCTGTGAGTTCGAGCCCCACACTGGGCCTACTTAAAAAAAAAAAAAAAAATCTATTAATTTTTCTAAAAAGCAGCCTCAGACCATCTTGGAATCTGTCTCAGATGCAGAGGAAGGATGTGCCAAGTTGGGGTGGTTGTCTCTGGTGCAGGTGTGGAATCCGTGGCCCCGCTCCCTGACCACCCGTGCCACGGCATCAGTTTATGTCTCAGGGTCTTTCTAGCTCACCGACCATGGGATGTCACTTACAGAGCTGGATGGCTCGGTGATGCGGAGCTATGACACTGGGGAAGGACAGCAGTGTGGAAATTGGCCAGAAAAGGGTTTAGGTACCTACAGATCATACCCCTGGCACCGAAGGTCTTAGAAGACTTAGGGGATTGTCAGGAAGGAGTATCCCTGACCACTCCCCAATGCCAAGTTGGTTTTGCTAGGTGTTATTTGAAATAAAAGGGGCACCTTCCCTAACGGGCCAATCCCGCCCAGAGTTGGTGTGAGCTGACCGCCCCGGACCCAGACACACCCCTGTGCCACACATAGGTCACCCTCCGAAGGCCCCATACCAGGGGTGGCCTCCAGACCCCTTTTTCAGGGACTCCGTCACATCCAGATTGGCCACTCCTGCAAAGGCTTTCCGTTTCTGTGAAAGCGGACATCAAGGTGTGAGGCTGTTCAGCCTTTACTGGGACGGTGGGCCTCAGGTCAAGGCTGGTCTTGCCCCTTCTGGAATCTCATCATGAGAAGGGCAAATGTTTTCAGGGCCTTCAACACCGCCCAAGTTTCGTCTTGTTTTAACAGGGCACCCTGCCCCCAACTGCTTTCTGCTGAGAGACAGGGAAAAGGAAAAATATAGGCGAGGAGGGAGGAGGGGAAGGGGAGGGGGGAGGGGAGGGAGAAGAGGGAGGAGGGGGAGGCGGAGGCAGGGGCGCGGCTGGAGCTGCCCGTCTGGGCGAAGCACGGCCTCCTCCCCAGATGTGTGAGCGGCTCCCTCCACACCCAGCAGAGACAAGCTGGAGCCGACTCCTTCCGTCAGTGGGGCCTGGGCTCTGTGTCCTACAACACCACCAACTCAAGCCCTTCCTTTCCGCACATGTTAAACTCATTTCCTAGTGAATTACTGGGGAAGCGCGGCGCTGCTGCCTTCGGATGCCACGAGGGCGTCCGCGGCTCCCCCCCACCGGCCCCCGCCGGCCCCCACCGGCCCCCGCCGCCCCCCGTGCATGCGGAGTGTTCTCTAGCGGAGAAACTTCCAGCGAAGGAATTAGAGGGATATTTTTCATGCGTTTTGTTTTGAAAGGGAAAGGGAAATGAGGGATTCGAAAACCAACCAAAGTAAGAGTTTCCCGGCACCAGCTTGCACGGTGCTCTCCACCGGACTGGTGGCAAATTTATAGCATTTATTATGCTCAGAGATAGGACAGACTGTTTTCTGAATAAATAGTTTAGAAAACAGTTTCTCCTGAAGCGCCTGCGATTTAATGAACCCTGGTTACCCCCAAAACTAAGAAGCTTATAAAATGCAACCAAAAAAACCCACAAAAAAACGTTAACACATAAAATGCCTCTGCTTATTTCTCTCAATTAGAGCCATATTTTTTATTTTAAAGCATTAATAATACCGGCATAATGTCTCATTATGCGGACTTTCGACCACAAACATTTTTGGGAGATTTGCTACGAAGATAAACAAACAAGAGGAGCTTGTGTTCTGGCCGGCTAACCGGAGTGCATGGTTTTCATTTTCTCCGAGTCTAAGCCCCAGAAGCCAGGCCAAGCGCAGGCTTAAGCTCCCTGAGTTTTCACTTCCTGTACCCCTACTTGTCAATCACTTCCTGTCTGCCACGACAATTTCCATCATTAGTGCGTGGGGTTTTTATCTCCTCCACCGTGCCTCCCCACGCCACTGTTGGTTTGAATTCCGGTAAATTATTCACCATCGCTGAAAAGTAGCCGAAAGCCCGGCATCGATGCAAGCCACCGACACACAGCGAGGACCAGCGTCCTCCAGTTTGTCTCCTAAACGCTCTGATGAGGCCAGCGCCTCCTGCTTTCTTCAGCGGCACGAGAAGGCCTCTGGCCAGCCCCAATTATCTCCTGGTGCACAGAGAGTAATTATTTGCTTCCTGTAAGCATGCGTAACAGAACCCCGAGTTTGGACGGCTTTCCATAAGGTAATCCAATTCATCCAAGCCATCCTAACACAATTACAGGCACTGGCAATATCTTTGCTTTTCACCTGATAAGGCTGCCGCAGAGGCGCGGGATGGCTTGCGTCAACATACCTCGTGGAGTATAGCTTCTGACAGCCCTGCCTGCAGCCCCTCCCCTCCGCCCCCTGCATTTTCATGCCCGGCCTGCTGCCCTGGGCTCCCGGCTTACAGCGGCAGCCACGAGGAGGCCTCTCCCTTGCACAGGAGGAGGAGAATCAGAGTTGTTTGAGAGCCTTGCGGAAGTCATTACGGGTGTGTGGCTTGTTGTAAAACCCAGCCTTTGCCGGCCTTGGCCAGGGAGTCCTTACCCAGGCCAGGCAGCCATAAATCTCTGCAGGGCTCCCGGCCTCAACCAGAGGCACGGGCCCTGGGCCTGGTGGGGGCCCTGAACCGCGGTGGCAGCCGGCTGCCCTCCCCGTGGCACGCGGTGGCAGTGAGCACGCGGGCTTAGCGTGTATGACGGAGGGCCGCGAGCCCTGGGGCTCCCAGGGAGGGAAACACACAAAGTGGGATCTGTTTCTGGTGTCCCCCTATTTAAGTGAAAGCCTGTCATTGTGACTCAGTAATGTAGTGCTTCCTCTCCTGTTTATTTTCAGAAGTTTATGAAAAAAAATTTTTTTTTAAGGCTGAATGAGCACGGTGAACTTTTTGCCTCTCCCCACTGGCGTGCCAGGGCATAAAACAGCCATTCACACCTGAGTGTGCGAAGCCAGACGGGGCTGGTGCCAGGCAGAGTCAGACTCTTTGTAGCCACATCCATTCATCCAAAGTGTGCCTTCGTATTGCCAAATTCTAGCCAGGATCTGCCCTTCACTCAAGTCCCAGTGCATTCAAACAGCCCCTGAGCCGAACCGTGTCTCAGACGCACAGCCAGCACGGAGAGAAGGGCTCCAGGACCTGCAGGCCTATTCGCTGATAATTATATTCACATCTTGAAGAGAACCAAGAAGGAAAAATTAACACCAAACTGTACTGTTTTCATCGCGTTATGCAGATGAAATGACACGTTGTCGTTTAAGAAGTTAATAAACAGTCTCCGTTTTGCAGGTTCTCCAAATGCTACTGAATAGAAAACCCTGGGTCCCTAAATGATGTGTAATTAAAATTATTTTTAAAATCCTCCTTGACAGGCCGGGGCTTAGCCAAAATGTAAATGACATTAAAGAAGACAATGAATTTAATTTTATTTAATGTCCCTTTTTGCAGATCCTCATTTACATAGCATTTTTAACAAAAGCGTTGACCTTATAAATGCTGGCATTTGTACAGCTCCCTCGGAGCTGGATTTAATCACGCTCGTGCAAAGCCGTGAGGGAGGAAGCTTTAAGTTCTCTGCTTGGAGACGGAGTAGGAATAAAAACAGTGGGACTGGTCAAATGTTTATCCTCCCCGCTTCTGAAAACAACCTGACAAGAAGATGTAAGGGGCTGGGGAATAGCCCAGTGCTGTTTGTAAGGCTTGGTAATAATCATACATAATCGTTTGGAAATATAGCTAATAAAAAATATAATGAGTGTTCAGCAAAATCGGCATTAGGCCCAAATTACATGATATTAATACTTGAACAGGTGCAGAAAGGCGCTTTAAATGAGGTAAATGAATAAAATGTCCCAGAGCACAACTGTGTGTGCTGACAAAAAGTCAATGCCATGAATAATTCAGTGAGGAGGACTGCCAGAAAGGTCGGCTCTCTTTGACCTTTGTGACAGGAAGTGAAAGGAAACACTGTTGACTAAAAAAAAAAAAGAAGAAGAAGAAGAAGAAGAAGAAGAAGAAAGGAAGGGGAAAAAAAGGAAGAAAGAAAATCTCCAGTCGGTCTTCAGCTACCCTTCTGCAATCACTTTAAAGGTGTAAACTTAAAAAGCACAAATGAATCAAAGTGAGGCTTTGGAGGGGCGGGGGGGGCGGGGGGTTCGAGTTAAAATGTTGGTACTTAGCACATCTGACTAAGGACAATGTGAAATCGCGGACAATGAAAGGTTAAGTAAATAATATTTTTCTACAACCCCATGTCAATTATGTATAAAAATCTGAGGTCAGCTGAAAAGTATTTTCAGAGCCCACAGGGTTGAAATTTTGTAACAGCTGTTAAATATGACAACCCCCCCCCCAAACTAGAGCTATTCCAAACTCTGTATGAGAGAAAATGGGATAAACAGATGTCTGGCTTCCAGACAGGAAAGTAGGACAGACTTGGAATGATAAGTCTCCCAAACTCTATAGACCAATGCCAGATTTATTGGGGAGGGGGCACTGCCTGCCGCAGCGGTGCCAGCAAGCAGGACGCCGGAGACGGTGCCATCTGGAACCGCCCCGCCGCGCACGCTCCCGGCACTGGGCGGGCACACGGTGTGCGACCCGGCCTGCTTGGACGGTCACGGCACCCGGGCTCCCGCCGCCTCGCAGGTTGCAACAGTTGGACCGTGCGCCTCCCGTCCGCTTGGGCCAGGCAAGGAAGGGAGGTGAGAGCATGGACCTTCCCGGGCACTTCCAGAAGGCCTCAGGGAGCACACCAGGCTGGCACGGGAGGAGGACGAGAGCCAAAGTGTGGTTCTGGTTTAGCAGCTACACCGACATCCTGTAATCATTTACAGCCCTTGGAATGTACGGGTGAAACAAGAGAGATTTATCTGTTCATAGTTGGGATATGTGGACAATGGGTGTTCCTAATGAAGACCATCTGCTTTTGTGTTTTCCCAGAAAACATTATTCCATGAGGACAATGATACTCCCATCCCTTTCAGGAATACCGTAAAAAATTACGCATACATATGCAGATGCGTACACCACAGATATACATACGTGTGGGTGTGTGTGCCTGGGTGTGTACACACACACACACACACACACACACTTTCCCTCCTTGCATCTGGCTCTCCACAGGTCCCTGCAACGCACCCTAGATGCTCTCTCCCGTAGTTCCTCTTTATGGACCACGCTTTTTACTTTACAATGTTACGTTTCCCCTTTCCTTTACCCCCATAAGTTGTTACATTATCTTACATAAACTCCAGTGTAATTATATTTGTGGAGCTATAAAAAATGGTTTCTCCGGCATTGTTTTATGAGGAAGAAAACAGTTAACGTAAGTGAAACCCTCGCAATAAATTAAAAGGGTTTGGTTATGCTTTTCCCCTCTTTTTGACTCTGAAGGGTTTTCTGTGTTGTTCATGAGTATTTAATGCTTCTGAAAGATAACTAAATTGTGTAATTAATTGATTTAAGGCATCGGAGTCTATAGAATGTGATTTCCCTGCCAGAGCGGGAAGCTTACTCCTCTGTTCTCATAACACAGAAAAGCAGTCTCGGCGTGCCGGAAAAGGCTCAGTGTGGGTTAGAACAAATGTGGGCCCATTGATCTCAATTCAGGTTGGAATTATTGGTTTATATCCTCAGGACAAATATGCCTTATCTGGTCAGAACCTGCTAAATGTATCCAAAGGCCACAAGGAGCTGGCGAAGCACATTGTATATAATTCTTTTTTAAGCCAACTAACCAAGTGATGACATTGCTGATGGGGACCTGTAGACT
>NC_058092.1:240415000-240416976 GCF_020171115.1 Neogale vison
TTAGGGTTAGGGTTAGGTTTTATGGTCAGGCTCACAGTCAGAGTCAGGGTTAGGGTTAGGGTTAGGTTAGGGGTAAGGGGTTAGGGGTTTAGGGTTAGGGTTAGGGTACGGGTTAGGGTTAGGGTACGGGTTAGGGTACGGGTTAGGGTTAGGGTACGGGTTAGGGTACGGGTTAGGGTACGGGTTAGGGTACGGGTTAGGGTTAGGGTTAGGGTACGGGTTAGGGTTAGGGTTAGGGTTAGGTTTAGGGTTAGGGTTAGGTTTATGGTCAGGCTCACAGTCAGAGTCAGGGTCAGCGTTTTCAGTTAGTTTTAGGACCGGGTTAATTTTAGGGTTAATAGTTAGGTTCAGGGTTAGGGTTAGACATTGTTAGGGGCAGGGTTATCGTTAGGCATAGTGTAGGGGTCAGGGTTAGGGTTAGGTTCAGGGTTAGGTTTATGGTCAGGCTCACAGTCAGTGTCAGGGTTAGGGTTAGTTTCAGAGTAAGGGTCAGGGTCAGGGATAGGTTTGGTGTCATGTTCAGTGTTATGGTAAGGGTCCAGTTCAGGATTATGGTCAGGGTTAGAATAAGGCCTGCTTTATGTTTAGATTCTGGGTTATGATTAGGGTCCTGACTTAGTTTAGCTTTAGGGTTAGAGTTCTGGTCAGGCTCACGGTCTGGGTCAGAGTTAGGTTTATGGTCAGTGTCAGTGAAAAGTATTAGGGTCAGGTTTAGGGTCAGGGCCAGGGTTCAGTTTAGGGTCAGGGCCAGGGTTCTGTTTAGGGTCAAAATTCGGATCAGGGTCAAGTTTTGGCAAAGTTCAGGGTAAGGGTCAGGTCAGATTCAGGGATAAATTCAGGGGATAGGTTTTAAAGTATGGGTTTGGGGTGAGAATTAGAATTAATTTGAGGATTAGGGTTACACTGGTTTAGGGTCAGGGTCTGCATTAGTTTTATGGGTTAGTTGTAGGGTTAGAATCATTGTTATGTTTTGTGTCATGGTCCATATCAGGGTCAGGGTCAGGGTTACCTTTAGGGTTACAGTTAGGGTCAGAATCACAGTCAGCTTCAGGGTTAGTGTTAGGGTCAGTGTAGGGTCCACCGTTAGGGTCAGGTTTAGGTTTATGTTCAGGGTCTGGGTCAGGGTCAGGGTGAAGTTCAGAGCCAGTGTCAGGTTTAGGGTCAGGATCTGGTTTTGGTTTAGGGTCCACGTTCAGCTCAAGGACAGGGTTAGTTTTGGGTCAGTGCTATTGTCAGGGTTAGGTTTAGGGTCAGGATCTGGTGAAGGTCTGGGGCCGGGGGGTCCGGTTTATGGTCAGGGTCAGGATTTGGATTGGGGGTCAATATACGGTTCAGTTTCAGGATTAGATTTAGGGGAAAGGTTTGGGTTTGGAGTTAGGATTAGGTTTAGAAGTAGGGTTATGGTTCGGTTAGGGTTTAGACAGCCTTAAGGTTAGGGTTAGGTTTTGGGGTTAGGGTAGGGTTTAGTTTTATGTTTAGCCTCAGCATTAGGTTTAGGATCGTGGTTGGCATTAGATCAGGGATAGGGTTACCTTAAGGATTGCGGTTAGGGTCGGGAACACAGTCACGGTCAGGGTTAGGGTTAGGGTTAGGGTCAGGCTTAGGACTGTGTCAGGCTTAGGGTTAGGGTTAGGGTTAGGGTTAGGGTTAGGCTTAGGGTTTAGGGTTAGGGTTAGGGTACGGGTTAGGGTTAGGGTTAGGGTTAGGGTACGGGTTAGGGTTAGGGTTAGGGTTAGGGTACGGGTTTAGGGTTAGGGTACGGGGTTAGGGTTAGGGTATGGGTTAGGGTTAGGGTTAGGGTAGGGTTTGGTTAGGGTACGGGTTAGGGTTAGGGTACGGGTTTAGGGTTAGGGGTTAGGGGTTAGGGTTAGGGTACGGGGTTAGGGGTTAGGGTACGGGTTAGGGGTACGGGTTAGGGTTAGGGTTAGGGTTAGGGTACGGGTTAGGGTACGGGTTAGGGGTACGGGTTAGGGTAC